>NW_022196906.1:102282307-102295983 GCF_008632895.1 Mastomys coucha
GCTGTAGAGCTAAAGGTTTCAGTGCCGCGCCGGGGCATGGGCGAAGAAGACACAGGAATGCAGAGGTCTCTGTGCACAAGTTCAGTGATAGCCATGAAGGAAGCTAGGAAGGAGGTACACATGCCTGAGGGCTATCCATTCCCAGACCTGCTGAAGGCAGAATGAAAACAATGGACTAAGGCCTGGCTAAGATGAGAGGACAGGAACCAGGAGGACATGTGGCTGGGACCTAACTACCATGACTCTCAGGAAAAGCAGGTCCAGTGTGAGATATGAAAGACATCTTCTCTCAGGAGTCCTTAGGGGAGGGTGTGGGAGAGAAAGATGGAGGCTGATGGGCACTCAGAACTTTGCTCCATCATCACCTTTAGACATGGCAGCAAGGAACTCAGCCCACAGAGGGTACACTTCTAAAAATAACTAACGGGGCTGGCAAGATGGCTCAGTGGGTAAGAGCACTGACTGCTCTTCTGAAGGTCCAGAGTTCAAATCCCAGCAACCACCTGGTGGCTCACAACCACCCATAATGAGATCTGACACCCTCTTCTGGTGTGTTTGAAGTCAGCTACAGTGTACTTATGTATTATAATAAATAAATCTTAAAAAAAAAGATGTATGTGATTACTAAAAATAACTAGCAGTAGCCTTCCTACGGAGGGACTTTCTTGCCATCCTCTGGAGTCTCTAGGGCAGTAAGGCCCTGTCAGAGGAGAAATTAGGATGGACCCTGGGCTGGAGCATGTCCAAGCAAGCCTGGGGTAGCATTTGACTGCAGAGGTCAGGGCTAAGCTAGACAAGTTGCATGGCGACTGGAAGGGTCATTTTAGGCATCTACTCCAGTACCCATTCACATCACGGGGTCCTAACCTCTCGAAGCTGCAGGCGGCCATCATGGTTCTGATCCAACAGCTGGAAGAGGTCCTGCTGGCTGACCTGCATGGTGCTCATTGCCTCCTCATACTCTTCAGTGGGCAGGATCTGGCTTCGCTGTAACCCTTTCATCTGTGCCAGGTGGATGATAAGCCGACACTCCTCGTCACTTAGGAAGCCTGGGATTTCTGCCAGAGGAGGGTGTGGGGGGGTGATACTGGTGACTGAGCTGGAATACTGAGCACCAAGTACTGCCCCCTACCCCCCTACAAGATTCTTGGGTATTTTCTTTCTTTCTTTCTCTCTTTCTCTCTTTCTTTCTTTCTTTCTTTCTTTCTTTCTTTCTTTCTTTCTTTCTTTCTTTCTTTCTTTTGGTTTTTTGAGACAGGGTTTCTCTGTATAGCCCTGGCTGTCCTGGAACTCACTCTGTAGACCAGGCTGGCCTCGAACTCAGAAATCCACCTGCCTCTGCCTCCCAAGTGCTGGGATTAAAGGCATGCGCCACCACTGCCCGGCATTTGGGTATTTTCTATCCCTGGGTGGCCACCGAATCTGGAGGACTTTGTATTTCCATTTCCATCCACTCTGGACTTTGTTGTTTTTGAGAATAGGGTCTTAGTCAAATTCCATGGCTAGCCTGGAATTTGCTCTGTAGACCAGGCTGGTCTCAAACTCATAGAGATCTGCCCATCTCTGCCTCCTGAGTGTTGGGATTGAGGGCGTAGGCACCTGGCAGGACCGTGTATTAAGGTTGAGTGGCCCTACAAGGTTCTTATCAGTGTTTGGGATAAGAGGTCCTGTCTCATTGGTAACAATACACACTTTCAAGGAGGGGAGGGGTGCTCATGGGAGCGAGCTAGGCCTAAGCTGGAGATCCATTGATCCACCTCTTCAGCAGGAAACCGAAGGTAAGGCCACTTGAACAGCAGGGACTTGACCTCTTTTTTTTTTTCTTTTCTTTTTGACAGTGCTGAGGATTGAACCCAGGACCTTGCACATACTAGGCAAATGCTGTACCACTGTGGTACACCCCAACTTCCAGACAACTTCATTGTTGCTGTTACTGTGTTTGAGACAGTGTCTCACAGAGTACAGTATGACCTGGGTCTTGCTATGTAGCCAAGGATATCCTTGAACCATCCTGGTCTTTCTACCTTGCTCTCCTAAGTGCTAAGATTACAGGTGTGTACCAACACACTCAGCTTGGCTTCTTCCTGGGTGTGTGTATATATCTATATCTATATCTGTATCTATATCTATATCTATATCTATATCTGTATCTATATCTATAGATACAGATATAGATATAGATATAGATATAGATACAGATATAGATACAGATATAGATATAGATATAGATGTGGCAGGGGGAAGGTTGAGACATGGCCACACTATATAGCCTTAGCTACCTTGGAACTTGTCATGTCAACCAGGCTGGTCTCTGCCTATCTCTGCCAAGAGCCTAAATTAAAGGCTTGCGCACCACCCCGGCTGCATTTATATTTAAAGGTCAGAGGGATCGTGACTGGTTCTTGCTTTCAGCATCACTCAAGACATCCAATACTTAGAGCAGTGGTCCTCAGTCTCCTTGTATTAAAGGAGGCTGTCACCATTTAATACAATTCCTCATGTTGTAGTGATCCCCAGCCATAAAATTATTAAAGATGTATTTATTATTACAAATAAGTAAACTGTAGCTGTCTTCCGACATACCAGAAGGGGGTGTCAGATCTCATTATGGGTGGTTGTGAGCCACCAGGTGGTTGCTGGGATTTGAACTCAAGACCCTCGGAAGAGCAGTCTGTGCTCTTACCTGCTGAGCCATCTCGCCAGCCCCATAAAATTATTTTTTGTTACTACCCTACAATTGTTTTTTTTTCACTACTGTTATGAATTGTAATGTAATTATCTGATATTCAAAGGAGTCACAACCCACAGTTCAAGAACCACTGCTCCGGGCAGACCGAAGTTCTGTTCAAATATTAGTACTGAGAAGTCAGTCGGTATCACTTGGGGTGCTCCAGTCCCTCTATACCCTGAGAAAAGACTGTTGGCCCTGGGACTTTGCTCCATGTCTACATGTCCACACACCAGCCACTGCTGGCAGGTGGTTTGAAGGAGCTAGACCCTGAACCTCAAATGTGAACAACCCACATCTCACAGCCCAGATGCCTCCTGGCCCCACCTCCATAACCCTAAAAAAAAAAGAAAGGACACCCTTGAGAGATAAAAAGGCTGCAGAGAAAAAGGCTGTACTGCCTCCTGCAGAGTCGCTTGCCATTTCTCTTTGTCTTGCTTCTAGAATGACGCAGCAGTACTGCTCAGAAGACTGGCCCTCTAGCAAGATGGGAGACATTTTTAATAATGAGCAGAGCCAATCACACTCTGCCAATCAACGGTACTGCTTGAAGCGTTCCTGACAGCTCTGTAATCTTTCCAGCCAGGCCCTGTTACCTCTCCAGTACGGGAAGAACCCCAAGCATAGAAAGATCAGGTGCTCTGTCCAGGGCCACCCAGATGTTAGACCCAGAACCAGACTGGAGTTCAGAGTTGCCTTCCAAGGGTAGCTGTTGGAGCCCCAGATGCAGCAACAATGAAGATAGAACAGGATAAAGACCCCTGTCTAACCTGCAGGATCATAAAAGGTTGTGAGCAGATGGTAGCTGTGTTGCTGGCCAATGGGCTGGGCTCAGTTGCTTATCAGTTTTCATCTCTCGGTTGCTAAAGACAGAGAACTTGGCTGAGGAAGACAATAGGCCGGAGCCCGGATTTCTTTCTTAATTTTTATTTTTGTTGTTGTTTTTCAAGACAGGGTTTCTCTGTATAGCCCTGGCTCTCCTGGAACTCACTCTGTAGATCAGGCTGGCTTCAAACTTAGCCTCCTGCCTCTGCCTCTGCCTCTCAAGTGCTGGGATTAAAGGCGTGGGCCACCACCGCCCGGCCGGATTTCTTTATTAAGTACCAAGAATCTGCAAATCCAGTGGAGGTAATTCTAACCCCTTCCCCCTTGATTTTAAAGCTCTGGACTTGATCCCAAGCACCACATAAAACTGGGTGTGGTGAAACAGACCTGCAGTCCCAATCCTTGGGAGCTGGAGGAGGGTCAGAAGTTCAAGATCACCTTCTGCCACATAGCAGGTTCAATGTCAGCCTGAACTACAAGAGATCATGTCTTAGACAAAACAGAACAAAAGAGGGCAAGCACACAGGGAAGCCACTCAGTCGAGGCCTAATTAGGCAGCTGCCGGGACCTGAGAGTTTTGCAGAAACCCCCAGGACTTTCTGAGCGGGCGCAGCCCTTAACCCCAGCTCATTAAGACCAAGACACTGGTGGCATCATAAAACGACACAGCACCTGGCATCTAACAGAGTGCATGACCCAAGCCATGGCACTGTACCACGACACTGGACACCCTGAGATGTATCTGACCCAACCCATGACATAGCAGTCAAAGCTATTCAATAGTAGATTACCTGTTGCCCCGCCTTGCCCAAGGAATGCCACCTGTTGCCCCTCGAGTCTTCCTCTGTTCCCTCTTTATCCCCTAGTGCTTTGAGAAAAAGGGCAGAGGCTCCCGGGTGCAGAGGACGTAGGATGTGTGTGGTCCCCCAGCCAGGGCCTGCTCTGGACGGCCAGTTCTTCACCAGCCCTTTCCTCATCTATCAGTATTGGGTGTGTTGGTGTGGGGAAGGGAAGAGATTACCTTGGGACAGAGAACCTGTGCATTTGGGTTCTCATTCTGTTACCAGAAACTATCAAAGTGTCTTGAATGTCAAGATAGGACAAGAGGTATGCCACTTCACAATAGGGACCCCCGGACTTCATTCCAGTGAATGGAGGGAGCTCTGTCTGCCGGCAAGAGCTGAAGCCTAAAGGTCACAAGTGGCTTGTTCCATCCAGGCTTAACCTGCCTCTGAGGGGCACTTGCTCAGCTCCCTCGGGGCAGAGTCGGCCCCTCCTGGGGCTCTGGACTATCAGTAGCAGCGAGAATGGAGTTCTTTCAGAACTCAAAAGGCCAGGACCCAGGACACTGTGCCAGAGGCTGCGGTGTCAAAGAGCTTTCAGTATGGGGGGGGGGTGTGTGTGCCAGAGCTGGGGGTGGGCTGCGTGCTCCATCTGAGTTGGAGGTAAAGATCCAGGGTGTGGGGCCCTCCCTTAGCCCTCTCTGGATGGGGATGACTAAGAAGCTGATGGGGGAGGTGCACTGGAAGGCTGGAAAGAAGCCTGGTTTTAGAGAGAGGAGATAAAGGGGGGAAGGGCTGAGGTATGAGATGTGGCCCAAGCAGTCAGCCAGGCTGCAGAGCTGTTGCTAGGTGACCACAGTGCTGTTGCCCAGCAACCACAGAGTATTCCTTGTTACAAGGCAGTCCTAGGAGCACAAGAGGCTCCACTTGATCACCCAGCTTCTCCCACACCACAGAGTCATTAACATGTCGCAGCCAGTGACAAGCCTTGTAAGCCAGCTCTGTGGCCTTCATAGCCTGCTGTGGCTTTTCCTGGCGAACTAACTATCCTCCATTGAGACTTCCGTGTGGGCTACGATCTGTGCCACAGCATATCTCGAGACCTCCCACCCGGAGTACCCAGAGTGGGTCTAGGCATAATGTCTCCACTATATCCAATGTCATGGTCAAACCACACCCCTTTTGAATCATTCCTGAGGGGACAACATAAACTAGACTCGGGCTGGGGAGGAGACCCCAAAAGCAGGCTGCTGTGGAGGGCACAAAGGTGGAGGTTGGGCAGTAGGACCTGCATCCTCACTCGTGTCACCTCCCCCGGCTATGCAGCATGGCAGCTGTAATAGAGGCCATGAGTGACTTGCAGCCTCATCCAAGGCGTCCTAGACGCGTTCCCTACTAGGGACTCTGGAGAGTTCAGAGTGTGTGGTATCCTTTACATGGTGTGTGTGTGTGTTTGTGTGTGGGTGGGTGGGTGGGGGTGCTCATGTAAGAGTGGATGTGTATGAATATGGAGGTCAGAGCACAAGGACAAACTCAGGCGTCTGTCCTTGCCTTTCTTGGACTTGTGTGAGACAGGGCTCTTTTCAGTTGTTCGCCATTGCATCTGCCAATAGGCTAGGGGCCCTGCAAGTCCAGGATTCTCCTGTCTCCACCTCTCTTCTTGTCATTGGAATACCAGAACTACAGGTGTGTTATAGTGTGCCCAGCTTTTACGTGGGTTCTGTGACTTTCCCTGGCAAGCAGTGTCCCACTGAGCCATCATCTCTCCAGTCCCCCCGCCCTTACGCATCATATACATGTGTGTGAACTGTGACACATGTAGGAGAGATACCTGTATTCTAAGTCTGAATAGAATAAAAACAAACAAACAAACAAACTTTAGGGTGGTGTGGTACCACTAGAACATCAGTAGCTACAAGCTGGAGTGGTGGTGAACACCTGCCAAGCCAGCATGTGGAGCACAGAGGCAGGGGGATCAGGGGATCAGAGGCATCCTGGTTATACAGAGTTCCTGGCTTCCTGAGAGTCTTAACAAACAGAAACTCCATAAGGAGAATGGCTTCCCCGGAAGCCTGATTCAAAGGGCAGAGCATCTTAATTAGCTATGTGGAGAGGCCAGAGAGAGCACTCCTAGAGATAACTTAGCTCGTCCTTTAGTTCTATGGTCCAGTCTACAGGGAAGGGCAGACCCGCACCACAGTACACACTCTGGCTATAGGCACTGTGATTTGACTCAAGACTGGAGCAGTTGAATTTGGGATCCCTACCCTCAGCAGAGTTGATGCTCACCATGTAATATGGCTGTTCCCTAATGTCATGTGAGCTCCTTCCAGGACTGCATATGAGAAGCATTAGCAAGAAGGTGCAGGGGGCCACCTGTTGGTAACTACAGTTTCTGTGTAGAGCTGAGGCCATCAAACCTTGCTGTTAACTCTTCACTGGTAGCACCATTCCTGGTGCCAAGGATAGAGGCTAGAAATCCTGCCAGGTCTCAGGTCACACAGGAGACCCTCAGTGCTTAGGAGACTGAGGCAAGAAAATTGCCAATTTGAAAAGAACTTTATGAGCTGGCCAGTGGTGGCACACGCCTTTAATCCCAGCACTTGGGAGGCAGAGGCAAGCGGATTTCTGAATTCGAGGCCAGCCTGGTCTACAGAGTAAGTTCCAGGACAGCAAGGACTACACAGAGAAACCCTGTCTGGAAAAAACAAAAAACAAAAAAACAAAACAAAACAAACAAACAAACAAAAAACAAAAAAAGAAAAGAAAAAATGTTATTTATTTAAATGTTTTAAATGTTTGGGTGTTTTGCCTTCATGTTTGCCCATGTACCACGTGTACATGGTTACTGACTGCAGGAGGCAAGAAGAAGGTGTCAGATCCCCTGGCAGGGGATCTATACATAGGTTATGAGCTGCACTGAACCTGGGTCCTCTGGAAGAGCAGCAAGTGATCTTAACCATGGATGCCATCTCCCTAGCTCCAAAGATCATTACTTTGTGGGTAGGACTGGGGTACAGAGCAAGAGCTCGTCATAGAAAGATAACCTAGAGCTGGGGCTGGGTGACAGACAGCTCAGTCAGTGGGACATCTGCCTGGAAAGCATGAGGGCCTGAGTTGCATTCATTTGTTTTGAGACAGGATCTTGCTGTGCAGCTTGGGCTCCATCTGCCTCTGCTTTCAGGTGCTTGGACAAAAGATGTGCAAACCATGCACGGCTTAGAACTTGTGTTGAAACTCAAACACCCAAGTAAAAAGCTAGGCAAGGATGACCCTAGGTGCCCACTGGCCGGCCAGATTAGCTTAATCAGTGAGCTACAGGTTTAGTGTGAAACTGTGTCTTAAAAACCAAGGGGAAGCCAGGCAGTGGTGGCACACGCCTTTAATCCCAGCACTTGGGAGGCAGAAGCAGGCAGATTTCTGAGTTCCGGGCCAGCTTGGTCTACAGAATGAATTCCAGGACAGCCAGGGCTACACAGAGAAACCCTGTCTTGAAAAAAACAAAACAAAACAAAAACAAGATAAAACAAAACAAAGCAACCCAAAGGGAGGGAGAGAGAGACTGGAGCTTGTGTGGACTCTTCTCCGCACCGAAGAATTATTCTTCCGCAGAGATGGGGGAACCTTGTCCCAGTTCACATTCTTGGGCATCTGGTTAGTCACAGGTTGGGAGCTCAGAGCAAGCCATTCTCCCTAGCTCCGCCTACCTCTTGAGGATGACAGTGGGCATCAGGCCAATGGACGGCAGACAGGTAAGTACCTAAGACTGGCACACTCTGCTCTTTCCTGCGTACTACAGCATCCTGGAGCTGCTGGGCTTTAGACCACTCTGCCCTGTGGTTTCTCTTTTCCAAAACTAGATTTCTTTTTGTTTTGAAAGAGAGTCTTTAAAAAAAAATTATTTATTTATTTTATGTATGTGTGTACACTGTAGCTGTCTTCAGACACACCAGAAGAGGGCATCAGATACCATTACAGATGGCAGTGAATCACCATACGGTTGCTGGGAATTGAATTCAGGACCTCTGGAAGAACAGTCAGTGCTCTTAACTGCTGAGGCATTTCTCCAGCCCATGAAAGAGGGTGTTATGTAGCCCAGGGTGACACTTTGAATTAAAATGACCCCCCCTATGGTTTTTTTTTTGTTTTGTTTTTTGTTTTGTTTTGTTTGAAACAGGGTTTCTCTGTATAGCCCTGGCTGTCCTGGAACTCACTCTGTAGACCAGGCTGGCCTGGAACTCAGAAATCCACCTGCCTCTGCCTCCCAAGTGCTGGGATTAAAGGCATGGGCTGCCACCGCCCAGCTCCCCCATAGGTTTTTGTTTAAATATTTGGTCCCCAGTTGATAGAACTGTTTGGAAAAGGAATAAGAGGTGTGGTCTTGTTGGAGGTGTGTCATTGGGGGTAGTGGGCTTTGAAACTTCAAAAGCCCAGGCCAATTCCCAGTTAGCTCTCTGCCTCAGCCGGTAGGGTCAGATGTAAGCCCAAGTTACTGCTCCATTGCCATGCCTGCCTACGGCCACAAGCCCCAGCACGATGCTCATGGACTTACCCTCTGGAATTTTTAAGCCCCAATAAACTCTCTCCGCTCTGTTGGCTTGGTCATGGTGTCTCTTCACATCTAATGAAAAGTAACTAAGACACCCAGGCTGGCTTTGAACTCCCAATCCTCCTCTTGCATTCACCTCCCAAGTGCTGGGATTAGCAATTCGCAGCTATAAATGAATCCCTGAACTCTTCTTCCTCCTTAGCCCCTGTCCATCGCCAAACAGCAAGCCCGAGGGCTCTCAGGGTAAAACCTGACATACCTGAGTGGTAAGCAATGTAAGTGTTTGGGGGAGAAATGAGGACTCACGGAGCAAGCTTGGGCTACACGTGCCTGAGCTCCTGACCTCCAACCCTTCACAACAGTCTTACATAGCCCAGGCTGGCCTCAAGCTTGCTAATGATGACCTCAGACTCCTGGTCCTCTTTCCTCTTCTGGCAGAGTGCTGGGATTCCAGGCCTGGGATTACCATGCCTACTGTGCTGTTGTGCTAGGTGCTGAAGATCAAACCTAGGCCACTTTAGATAGATAGGCGAGAGCACTATCAGCTGGGCTACATTCCTTCTTCCCATGCTTTTTTAAAAAGCTTGGGTTTTTGTTTTGTTTTGTTTTTAAGATTTTTTTGGGGGGGGAGGCGGTTTCAAGACAGGGTTTCTCTGTGTAGCCCTGGCTGTCCTGGAACTCACTCTCTAGACCAGGCTGGCCTTGAACTCAGAAATCTGCCTGCCTCTGCCTCCCACGTGCTGGGATCAAAGGTGTGCACCACCACCGCCCGGCAAGATTTATTTATTTATTATGTATACAGCCATATATGCCTGTATGTGTGTCTGCAGACTGAAGAGGGCACCAGATCTCATTATAGATGGTTATGAGCCACCATGTGGTTGCTGGGACTTGAACTCAGGACCTCTGGAAGAGCAGCCAGTGCTCTGAGCCATCTCTCCAGCCCCTAAAGCTTGTTTTTGTCTTTAAAAAAAAAAAAAATGTATGTGAGTGCATTGGCTGTATGGATGGATGTACACCACATGTGGTGCCGCACCATCCCCTAGAAGTGCTGGGTTCACTGGAACAGGTGTTAAAGCCAGTCATGAGCTGCTACATGGCGTCAGGGACAGGTCCTCTGCAAGAGAGGCAAGTGCTCCTCACGGCTAACCGTTTCCCCAGCCCCTTAGCTTTTTGGTTGGTTTTGAGACTTGGTCTCTTTGGGCAACCCTGACTGGTGTGGAACTCTATTTTTAGACCATGTTAGCCTTGAATTCAGAGATGTGTCTGCCTCTGTACTCTGCCCCCCCCACCCCCGTTCCCTCAACCCCAGTGCTGGGATTAAAGAAAGCCACACTGTCTCCACTGTCTGTCTGTCTGTCTGTCAGTCTGTCCTAGTGTTGTTTTGCTCGTTGACATCTACTCCTGATATGTAGCCAAGGCACAGACTTGCTGTATAGCCCAGGTTGGCCTCCTGCCTCTGCCTCCCATGTGCAGGAGTTACACAGCACTCCTGATGTTACCAGGAGTCTTAGTGGCACCCTTTGAAAGTTGATGGCCCCAGCAGAGGGTTTACTATCCTTTCATCTCTTCTGTTTCTTTTCTTTCTTTTTTTTTTTTTAAGATTTATTTATTTATTGTTATACACAAGTACACTGTAGCTGTCTTCAGACGAACCAGAAGAGGGCGTCAGATCTCATGATGGGTGGTTGCGAGCCACCATGTGGTTGCTGGGATTTGAACTCAGGACCTTTGGTAAAGCAGTCAGTGCTCTTACCCGCTGAGCCATCTCGCCAGCCCCATCTCTTCTGTTTCTTATAATTTACTCTTGGGACTTCAAATCTGGGTCTTTAATTATCTTCTTTATAGGACAAGCTGCAAATTCAGAGGACTCTAGTCTTACAGTTCACCTAAGCTAACACAAACTTGAATTAGACATATATATACTGGCTAATGAAAGAAAATCCAACACTCCAATATCTCTGTTTACAGGCCTGGATCTCCCTTTCTCGAGAGCTGCCGGGCTGGATCCTCACTGTCCCTCCGGAAGGCCCACTTCTTCTACCAGAAGTCTCAGCCCAGGGTAAAATTCTGCCTCCTCTGTGGTCACCACCACATCACATTCAGTTAATTGTTTATCCTGTCTCTTTCTCATTACAACGTCAGCTTCAGAAAAAGCTGTTTCCAACACCTGAATTAGGACCTGATCCAGGCTTTACGTTATTCATAGTAATATTGATGATAACAATTCACAGCCTTGTAGGGCCCTTCTTACAACAGCACACATGGGACATTGCTATTTATAGCTCTTATCCAGAGCACCAGCCAGGGCCCTCTTGGCCCTACAGTAGAAGCATGCATTCAGCGTTGCCCAGACCTCTTCTTCTTTTAAATTTTTAAAGACATGGTTTTTATTACGTATGCTAATGTTTTGCCTACATGTGTGTCCATGTACCACAAGTGTGCCTGGTGCTTGAGGAGGTGTTGATCCATGTGGATGCTGGGAATGGACCCCAGATCCTTTGTAATAACAAGTGCTCTTAACCATTGAGCCAACTCTCCAACCTCTTCTTTTTTTTTTTTAAAGAGAAGATTACAAGCACAAATGTCATGTCTTTAAAAAAGAAGAAGGGGCTGGAGAGTTGGCTCAGTGGCTAAGAGCACTTGTTAAAATTATCTTTGGACAGTCTCTGCTACTAATCTGTCGCCTTCTAGAATCGGGGCAGGGTGGGAGACTAGTAACCAGGGCAGAGGACAACTTGCGGGACTGGGACTGGGTTCTTGCTTTCCACCATGTGGATCGCAGGGGTTGAATTTAGACAGTCAGGTAGGCGCAGCACCTTTATCTGTCTGCTCAGCCATCTCCCCAGAGACCTCTTAATGCTCTCTACAAACTCCCTTCCCTAGCAGCCGAGGACAGCCCTGGGACTGTTAATTCATACCACCAAGGCCATGTGTCCATATAGATTGGTTTTGCTTTGTTTGTTTGTTGTTGTTTTGATACAGGTTTTCTCTGTGTGGTCTTGGCTGTCCTGAAACTTGCTCTGTAGATCAGGCTGGCCATGATCTCAGAGATCCACTCGCCTCTGCCTCCGGAAGTGCTGGGATTAAAGGCATGCGCCACCACCAGGGTTACAGAAATGTAGCCCGGGCAAGGTCTGTGGACATAGTGCCCTCACCCTGTTGACATTGGTAGTCTTTGGAGAACTTTGAGGTCTTGACAACACCATGGTTTGGTATTTGAAGCCTATCATTTAATAAGAACTCAGAAAAGAGGAGCTGTGTGTGACGTGGCTAAACAGGGTCACCCTAATAGGCTCTGCCCATGAAGGGTGAAAGGCAGGACTCCTAAGACTCTCAAATACTGGAAGCAAGAAGCTGGGCCTTTGAATGGCGCCCCTCTGGGGGGCCGCTGGCTTTGAGGGTTATCAGTTCATTCCATTATGGACAGCCTGATTCTCATCAGACCACAGCTTTGGGAATGTGATCTCCCAGAAGGCCCCAGTTCAGCTGGCACCTGGTTATCAGTCTCTCACCCTGCCCCATCTGGAAGGTGACAGATTAGTAGCACAGACTGTCCACAGATAATTTCAATAAACTGTTGGAACTTTTGTCTCAGGGTCGTGCCGCCCTGATGGAAGGGTCGCCTGAGGGAAGTGTGGCAAAGGAACCTCTGTCCTTGTTATGGAAAAGGGAGCTCTCTAGTAATCCTCTGGATTCAGAGTGCGCCTCTACGAAGCAGCCATGTTCAAAATAGAAAACACACGGTCAAAAGAAGCCTCGAGGTGGACACTGCAGCCTCCCCAGCCCTTCCCAGAAGTGTCCTGCAGACTTACCAAACAGCAACGGCTTGAGGCTGAGGGTTCGGATGAAGTGGTCCCTGCCCGCGACCACCTGGACTTTGCGCTCATATCCCACCTAAAGGAAAAGTACACAGCAGGCAGCTGGTGTGCCAGGCCGCACTGCTCAAGAAAAGTCCCGTGTCAGGGCGCGACAGTAGCAAAGTAAGTAGGCGCGCGCGTGACCCGCACACAGTGATGCGTGGGGCACCGTGGTGACCCAGAGCTGAGCCACGGTTCCTTCTGACTCGGCTTGGCAGTGCTTGAAGCTCTGCTCAGCCCCGGGGGCGGGAGGGGGGGTGTTCTTACCTTGATGCCCTCCAGCCGGGTGAGGGGACCCAAGGTTGGCACTGGCTGGGGGCTGTGCTCTCGGCGCTGGGGCCCGGTGTCTGTCCTCTCGTCTCCGTTGCTGTAGTGCACGAAGAGCAGCAGGGCCAGCACGTTGCCCAAGTACAGGTGCACGAACACCATCAGCACCAAGAAGTAGGCACGGGAACAGATGCCCCGCGGCTTGCACAGTGGCCGCACCGGTGCTTCCTCACCATCGCCCGGTCCGGTCGCTGCCCCGGAAGGGCGATGCTCCGGTGGCAGAGGCCACTGAAGATTTGAGGCCTCCTCGACTGTCTCAGCCTCAGGCCGCGGCACGGTCGCCACCGCTGCCGCCATGGCGCCCAGGTCGCGCGCGCGCCCAGGGGAGGGGCCGCGGGGGTGCTCGCGCTGCGCAGTCGCTGGGACCGGGACGGCAGAGTCAGCGCGCCCGGCGGTCACTAGGAGACGGAGCTTGGGGATGCTGCGCCTACACGGAGCCGCACCCATCGGTCCGTCCTGAGATCCTGGGACCTCGCCCACACCCGGCTAGTCGCTCATGGAGCTGTACGTACTCCAGCGCAGAAAGCCATCCACAAACGTGAAGGCACATCCGCGGAGCACCGTTAGGATAGACACCATTGCGACTAGTAGTTTCCTGGTTCCCG
>NW_022196906.1:102295993-102322701 GCF_008632895.1 Mastomys coucha
CCCCAGAAAAGTGTAGTGGGCATTTTCTCACTCGGGGGAGAGGGCAGTCAGAGAGTGCCAGAAACGGGACATATGACGCAGTGGGCTGTTGAGGCCAATGACTGCACACCTGATGATGAGATTATAGAGCAGTCCCCACGAGTTTGGTTTACTTAATGAAAACATTTTATGTATATGGAGTGGCTGTTTATGGGTATGTGCACTCCATGCGTTCCTGTATTTGAGGACAGAAGGGGCGTTGGAGCTGGAGTTACAGACGTTTGTAAATCGTTATTTTGGTGCTGGGACTAGAACCTGTGTGTTCTCCAAGAACACTAAGAACTTTTAAGGTTCTTAGCTAAAGAGCCTCTTTCCAGCTTCCAGTTTTGCTTTTGTTTTTGTTTTTTAATAATTTTTTTTAAACAACAAAACACACAAACAAAAAAGCCAAACCAAACCAAAAAAAAACCCAGACAGGGTCTCATATAGTTCAGGCTGGCTCATCAAACTCGAAAGGAGTGGAGGATAAATTTATTCTCCTGCCCCCACCTCTCAAATGCTGGACTTACTAGGTATGCGTCACGGACATTCTTGCAGCTCCCCCTACCCCGCCCCCCCCCGTGACCTTGAAGATATTTTTGAAGGCCCTTCGGCAGTCAGACCGGACCGCTGAGGTAATCCTACTAGTCAAACTTTGGTGAGAGGCTGCCCAGTGTACCCAGTACTCCTCAAAATGAAGTAGGTGCTGTTTGTAACTCTTGCTTTAAAGCTCCTGGATGGGAAGAGGGAGGGTGGAAGGCTTTTCCCTAATCAGGACACCCTGGCCTCTGAAGAAAATAAAACTCCGATTATAAAGCAGCGGCCAAAGTATTTTTTTCTGCTCTTCTTAGGCCAGGCTACCCTCAGGAGATGTGCAACTGACCTCTTCCACGCTCCCACAGCAGTAAAGTGTTCTACCGACAGCTCACTTCCTTCCAACATTCTACAATGGCAGACTTCTTCAGGGTCACTAAATGCCAGAAGTTTATTAGCTAATCTAGTCAGCCTCAAGGAGTACTTTGCTAATCTTCCTAACCTATAAGATGATAGGTACTGGAGTTTTCTGGGTCAGAAGGGAACAGCGCCAATGGTCTTCCATCTTCATAAGAAGTAGGAACAGAGATCTCTGCTGGCACTCCTGGTTGTCCCTACACAGAAGCGAAAACAATAAAGACATGGCTTCTGGCCCTAGTATTTATTTTGTGTGTGTGTGTTCATGGCAGCTGATACTGATGGCTTCTTCCAGTGTTCTCCATCATATATATTCACTGAACAGGCTTTCTCACTTGAACCCAGAGCCCACCAATTGAGCTGGTCTGATTAGTTAACTTGCTTTGAGGATCCTAGACCCACTCCCCACTGCAGGCATCATAGGCCTACTGCAGTGCCTACTCACCCTTTATTTACATGCTGGGCATCTGCGCTCGGGACCTCAAGCTTTACCCACTGAACCATCCCCCAGCTGCCTAGAGTTAATTCACAAAGGAATGTTGATTACTGCTGTAATGTTTTAGTCTCGAATCTGAGCATGGTGGTACTCACCTGTAGTAATCTCAGCACTTAGGAGGTGAAGGCAGATCCTGTCTCAAAAACAGTTAATGATTTAGACAGACAACGCTCTGCTGCTCACTTAGGAACATTCCCATTTCTTAGTTGGGTGTAGTAGAACACGCCTGTAACCCCAGCATACGTAAGGCAGAGCCAAGAGGCTTTCTCCCAAATTCCAGAGCAGGTTCCAGGGTTCTCCCCCTCTGCAGTTTTCTGTATTTACTCAGGTCAGGAGCCAGTTTCTTGTGTAATAGGGACAACTAACAATTTCTAAAAACTATACGTTTCAACTGTTGATAAATACCATCTAAAAGAATTATCACTTTAACATGGCATTTTTTTTTCTCCTCTTTTGAGATACGGTCTTACTATGAAACAGCCCCGGCTAGCCTTGAGTTTCTGATCTCAGAATCCCAGGCTCTGGGATTATAGATGTGTCTGTGCTACCACCACACCTGGCATTTTACCAAAGACACTACGACTTTCCGATATTAGTATTAGTATATCCAGCTAGCCTTATAAAAAAAAAATTCTTAGGAAAATCTGCATAGCATATCCATGCCTATGCAGGCCAGGAAAGAATACTGGGTCTCTGGGAACTGGATTTACAGGCAATTGTGAGCATGTGATGATGTGCTGCTGGGAATTGAACCCAGGTCTTATGCAAGAACAGCAAGTGCTCTCAACTACTGGGCCATCACCGGGTGGTGGTGGCACACCTTTAATCCCAGCACTTGGGAGGCAGAGGCAGGTGGATTTCTGAGTTCGAGGTTAGCCTGGTCTATGGGGTGAGTTCCAGGACAGCCAGGGCTACACGGAAAAGCCCTGTCTCAGAAAACAAAACAAAACAAAACAAAACCACCAAAAACCAAAAACCATATTCACTAGTGGGGCTGGAGAGATGGCTCAGCAGTTAGGAGCACTTGTTGCTTTTGCAGAGGACCTGGGGTGTTGGTTCCCAACACCCATATACCTCCTTTTAGGTAGCAGGTATGTGTATAATAAACAGACACAGTACACACACGCATACAAAACATCCACACACATAAAACAAGAAATCCATAGTGACCAATTCTGTCTGTTGTGAACTAAAAGCACTTCTAGGGGGTAGTGTGTTCTCCAACTTCACTGTGTACCCAGTGCTAAGTATAAGAGCAGCACACTCAAGGCCAAGACTAGCAGTGTGGAGTTGTGTGTGCCCCCTCCACCTCCCAATGCTACTTTCTCCTGTGACGGTTTATATAAGCTTGGCCCAGGGAGTGACACCATTAGGAAGTGTAGCCTTGTTGGAGTAGGTGTGTCATTGTGGGCATGAGCTTTAATACCCTTGTTCTAGCTGCCTGAAGTATTTTCCTAACAGCCTCCAGATGGAGAAATACAACTCTCAGCTCTTCTTACACCATGCCTGCCTGGATGCTGCCATGTTCCCACCGTGGTAACAGACTGAACCTCTGACCCTGTAAGCCAGCCCCTATTAAATGCTGTCCTTACAAGAGCTGCTTGTCTGGTTCACACTTTTAAATCCAGTTCCAGTTTTTAACTTTCAAGAGCCACTATGTCCTCTGTATTATGGTCCTGCATCTGCTCTGGAGGGACCCAGAAGTCTTCAATGGCAGGGCTTAGGGCATTTCCAAGATGCTTGTAGGGAATGGCTCAATCTTCTGCCAAGGAGAGAAGTAACACTTCCAAGTAGGGAGCACCTAGAGCTGCCTTCTCCCCATGAGAAAAAACTTCAAGAAAAGCAGTGCTAAGTCTGGCTGGGCCCTCAGAGCCCCTGAGGGAGTAGGAAGAACAAAAGGTAGTCCAAGTACACTTGGAAAAAAGACACCACAAGTTTTATAATCAGAAAATGAGTTTATTTTGAATAAACCACTCAACTTTTTGAGATGACATGACCTCAACTTTTCTTTGAAGAAAGACAAGGATCTGGTCAGTTCATGAAAACACCTTTCTCTCCCCTTTGCAGGGCAAAAACACCAAACTAAACCAAACCAAACCAAACCCTACCTCTGCTGACTTTTCAGATGTTCTGATAATGTTAACAAAGGACAACCACTGAGGTCGCTAAACAAAGGTCTCCACAGGTGAGGTGCCACCCACCAGCTCCAGGTGGCAGAGCCTCCTGCAGTGCAGGGGTCAGGGCCACAGCTGAGGAATGGAGGGTGGCAGCTGTGCAGTTCAGAAAGTACCCGAGGAGGAGTTAGGTTGCAGAGCTGCAACTCTGGTCCTGTGCCATAGCAGTGGGACTGGCAGGACTCAATGGAAAGGTCTGTGTGCTAACAGAGCATCACATACCACCCTGGGCTTGTAGCAGGGACACTCCTGGGTCACAATCAGCTCCCATTGGTATTAGGGTTCATTTACCATACACTAAACTATTACTCCCAATCCACCTCACAATCTCACTTGTCAGGGACGACATGAAGAGACAAAACCTGAGGAGGTGAAAAGGGATGTGCAGCTGGTCATGTACCCCAGGAGTCACAGCTGTTACCTGTCTTCAAGAATAACTCAATTTTACAGCTTTACATGGTACCTAGGAAATTGCTGACTGGAGGTGAAAATGTATGAATATCAAAGAATCTGCATCATAATACTCACAGATTTCTCTGTAGGCTCTCCTAGGAGGTCAAGGAGGTCCTGTCAAGTATAGACAGCTCTGCCAGTCTCAGAGGGGAGGCACTGAACAAAGCCATGGAAACCCCAGAGATCACAGATCTAACTTTTCAAAGGCCCACAGGACCAGGTTCAAGATAGGAAGGACACCAGGCAAGCTGCCCGTTCCCTTGCACTTGACTGTGCAAGAACTGGTCCTTTCTTCTGGCCAGCCCCTTCTAGTACAGGAACTGAGACCACAAACCAGGGATTCTCCTGGCCTCAGACTCCCAGACCACAGAGATGGGGACTTCTGGCAGCTGCAACTAGGCAAAGGAAACACACCCCACCCTGGAGCAGCTTCTGGCCACACTCTAGGTGAACAGAAAAATAACTTGTGCAAACCTAGCTCTTGAGCCACAAGGCCCATGCCCCTGGTCTAAGAGCCATGCTGAACTCTGACCTTGTGAACGCTGTTCATAAGAACACAAGACAGTGACGGGGTCAGAGTACACCACTTGAATACTGGATCAAAAGGGACGACCAAGAAGGAAACTCATCTGGGGGAACAACTCCTTTCAAAGGTGGATTTCTTCTCTTTATGAAACAAAAGGAAGCACCATGCTGAACCAGTCTCCCAGTCCAGAGGTGCATTAGCCCACACCTCTGCTGTGGATGCTGGTCTGGCCTAACTTAGGGAAACCTCACATTCAAGAATAAAAGTGAGCCTGCAGTGAAACCTTGCTCTGCTCTGTGCCCTGGCTGTCCAGCTAAGGCCAGAGGTAAGTAACTCTGTGTCCATCCTATTATGCAGGCCAACTCAGTTTCCTACTCTCTGCCACCCGTGCTCTTCCCCCAGGACTCCAGCTCCAAGTCAAATATGATGCTGGAAAGCAGAGGCCACCCCAGGGCCCAGGGCAGTGCAGACCCGCTGAGGCTCAGTGGGTGGGCAGTATCAAGTTACATTCTAAGTCAAATAGCTAAAGGGTGAAGCACTCCAATGCCAATTTATTTTAATCGGGCTCTGTGTTATCTATGGTTTGCCTCTTTTCTTTATAATCGTACAACCTTTGAAAATTACATAAGTTGTAATGATCTAATACTATTAATAGCCATTCAGAAAAAAAAGTTCCCTCCCTCCCAACAACCATCCAGGGGAAATTTAAAGTCCTCACTAGAGGCCAGCTCAACATGGCCTCTACCCTGGTAGAAACAAAAATCAAAAAGATGAGGAGAAAACAAATCGACTAAGAGGTGTGTTGCCAGTGTCTTTCAGGAGTGGGGCCCTGGCTGTCGCCTGGGTCGTGAAAGGCAGAGCCTGCAGCATGCAGTACGTAGCCGGGTGGCATCACAGCTACATCTTCCTCACCCCGGCACATCCACAGCCCACGTTAGGTGTCATGAAAATCCTTTAGCAGGGTTCTTCTCCGCTGCTCTGCTATGTGCATCTGGTTTTCCAAGTCCTGTACAAATGGCACAACAGGTTTTATAAGTTCCAATGCCAGGAGCAGAGAGCAAGCAAAGCCACAGGCAGCATATCAGACGCTCCAGAGTCTACACACCTGCCCTTCCCGCCTCCACTGCAGCACCTTTAAGTCCCACCCCACAATCACTGTTACAATGACATCCTTCCCTTACCTGAAGGAAGGCACAGGCACTTACCCCTCTGTCGTAGCTGTCGGCTCGCTCAACTTTCCAAGAAAGGTTTTCGATCTCAGCCTCCAGCTGAGCCTGCTGGTATTCAAACTGTATGGGCAGAGCAGGAGGGTCAGAAGGAGAGAGGGCTGTAGCCGGGCAGGGCCTGCAGATGGAGGGTACATGCAGCACCTCAGGCTCCAATTAGCAACTGACAAGCCTGACACTGTCCTCAGCATGCCTGCTACACTTTATGTCCAGAACTGGAAAACAACATCCAGAGAGCTTCCAGAAGAGAGGGGCAAATGACAAAGCAATATTGGCCATCCACCACCAAAGGAAGGTGAGAAGCTTAAAGCCACAGGAAAAGATGGTCCCAAAACATTGGGACACAGATACTGCAAAAGTTAAGTTAAAATGGATATTGTCAAGACACTGTATTTGCTCCACATTTTACTTTCCCCCAGTCATCTGGCCAACAAAGCCTTAAAATGGGGTATACACATGTATCTCAGTAGGGAAAATGCATACCTAGGATGTATGAAGCCTTGGGTTCAGTTCCTGGCACTACATATACTGGGTATTGAGGCACACTATGGTATGGTAATCCCAACACTAAGAGGTATCAGAAGTTCAAGGTCCCATCTCCTCTTTGGTTTATTAGCAAGTTTGAGGCCAGCATGGGCTACTTGAAACCCAACCTCCAAAAATAACTAACCAATGAAGCAAAAAAAACCCTAAACCAAAAACCCCAACCCTTTGAAAAACCAAACAATTTGGCCTACGTGGTGGTACATGCCTATAATCCTAGCACTAGAGGCAGAGACAGAAAGATTTTAAACTTAAGGATGCCTGGGTTAATTTTTTTTAGACTCAGAAAAAGGAAAGAAATCAAACTGGCCGGGCGGTGGTGGCGCACACCCTTAATCCCAGCATTTGGGAGGCAGAGACAGGTGGATATCTGAGTTCGAGGCCAGCCTGGTCTACAGAGTGAGTTCCAGGACAGCCAGGGCTACACAGAGAAACCCTGTCTCGAAAAAACCAAAACAAAAAACAAAAACAAAACAAAAAAACAACAAAAAAAAAGAAATCACATTGTCTGACTTAGTAACCATACACTTAAGGAATAAAATGTTACACAAAAGGACTTTCCTTGGGGACTGGTGAGATGACTCAGTGAGTAAGAGCATTGACTGCTTTTCTGAAGGTCCTGAGTTCAAATCCCAGCAACCACATGGTGGCTCACAACCACCCATAATGAGATCTGACGCCCACTTCTGGCATGTCTGAAGACACCTACAGTGTACTTATTCATAATAATAAGTAAATCTTTGGGCTTGAATGAGCAGGGACTGAGTGAGAGGGCCAGCCAGAGCAAGTGCAGTTGACCAGAGTGAGCAGAGGTCCTAAAGTCAATTCCCAACAACCAGATGAAGGTTCACAACTATCTGTACAGCTACAGTGTATACTCATATGCATAAAATAAATAAATCTTTAAAAAAAAAAAAAGACTTTCCTCAGTCTTACTTGTGACAGTGAAAATGAAACAATTGTCATCTCAAATGATGATACATTAAGTTTAGACATCTGGAGCACTTACATAAAGAAGAATTCAATCTGGTAAAGGGTGAGAGCCATGACAATGATAAACTTGTAACAATAAAATGTATGCAGTGCAACTTTGTGCCTCAGTTTTTGAGGTAAGGATTTGCTATAGTCTAGGCTGGACAGAAAACTCAATCCTTCTGGATCACCCGGGGTTATAAAGTTTGTGCAACCATGCCCCTGTTTTTCTGGTACTGAGATGGAATTCGGGAGCTCATGTACGCTAGGCAGGTGCTCTACCACAAAGCTTTATTTCCATAACATTAATTTCAAAGGCTAGAAAATGCATGACATAAATGCTATGTTTTCCAACACTTAAGGAATATATAAAAATTACTTTTATCAGCAGCAGAAACAACCGTATCTAAGAAGAACTAAAGGGAAAACAGGCAACTATAATGTAAGGATGTGTATGATATGCCACTGGTTATCCAAGTGGTCATAGGCTCTTCGAGTCCACTGATCTTTAAATATCATTGTTTAAGGGATCAGGTGTATCTGGCTAATTACAGCATCTGAGGTTTATTTTACAGATGCCCAGAGTTAGAAATGGATTTTTGCAGTAAGACAGTTCTCACTGTGTTCTCCCAAATGACCAGGTTCAGGCCCACGTGCACCTGTACAGTGCCTCTAAAAATGGCCCCTCTAAAGTTGCATGGAACAGCAGAAAGGCAGCTTTGGCTTACCAGCTTCTTCCTGGGACCAGATTCCATGTAGTATGCATATGGATAGGTGTATTGCAGGGTATATCGACACTGTAATAGGAAAGAAAAAAGTTTTATCTTAGCCGAGCGGTGGTGGCGCACACCTTTAATCCCAGCACTTGGGAGGCAGAGGCAGGCGGATTTCTGAGTTCCAGGCCAGCCTGGTCTACAGAGTGAGTTCCAGGACAGCCAGGGCTGTACAGAGAAACCCTGTCTCGAAAAAACAAAAAGTTTTATCTTTGATTCTACTTGACCCACACATTAGGTGGCTCTTACAATTCATATGTAAATGGTGACTCTAGACTTGGGGACCTTAAAGCAAGAGGGCCAAACTACAGAGATGATTAATCACCACCGGTTGCCTCAGGACTTTTTTGTGGTCATTAAAATCTACATATCTCAATACTTATCAATTATATACTATCTTTTCAGTTATTCGTAAGTGGAACAAAGAAGAAAAATGCTGGGGCTGGAGAGATGGCTCTGCGGTTAAGAGCACTGACTGCTCTTCGGAAGGTTCTGAGTTCAAATCCCAGCAACCACATGGTGGCTCACAACCATCCTTAACGAGATCAGACACCTCTTCTGGTGTGTCTGAAGACAGCTACAGTGTACTTACATATAATAAATAAATCTTTTTTTTTTTTTAAAAAAAAAGAAGACAAATCCTTTAGTTTTCTGTTTCTCTGCTCAGAAATCCCTTGGACATGTAGCAAAGGGCCAAGACTGTGTATATTCGGCACAGGGAAATGTGGCCCACAGACATGCATGCAAAGCTATAAAGGGCATCAACCCCCTCCTTTCAGAGATGGCCCCCTACACTACCATTTCCAGCCAACAGTGACCAGTGATGGAAGAGTGAGGTGGTGAGCACCTTGGCCAACAGCTTGGCAGCGTTCTGTAGGTACTGCCAGTCAATCCATGTTCCCAGATTGTTCATAACCCTCTCTTGAATCTTCTCATGAATCCGCTGGTATGTTTGTGCCTCCAGCTGCAAGCTTTTGTTGTGATTTTCCCACTATAAAGCAGAGGAAGAAGGAAAAATGTAGAGTCCCAGGAAGGTACAGAGGTCAACACAGAAGTTTAAGACAAACACTGGCTGGGCCATGCCCATGGCTTGCTCCATCTTATGGAACAGACCGATCATGATCCATCACTCAACTAAGGGAATACCTCATCAGCCTGCACAACTGAAAAACCATGTTTGTAGGAGACAATATCCTACACATGCAGGAGCTTGTCACTGACTTCCACATATGCACACAGCATCCCAGTGTGGAGAAAGCCAACTCTGAGAGCTCTGGTGTAAGACAAGACACCTACCCTCTCAAAGTAGAACAAGTACTTCTTGAGGGCCTCCCTGGCCTGTGCTTGCTGGCTCTGGTTGACAATGTCAGGATTCTCCTTGTACCGACTACATTCATAGTACTCACTACCATGCGTCTTCCAGTCTCCTAGACACATCCAGCAGAAGTCTGCACGGAAAGGAGGGTGAAGTCATTTATCTTCACAAGGTAACCACACACTCCTCCAAGGCCCAGGCAGGAGAGTAGGGTGAAGGGGAACCCGAACACAAACTCCCCAAGCTGTCTCTCTGCAGAGGGATGTATAGCTCTCACTCTTGTCACAGCTCACTGTCCTCTCACTTGTTGGGAGAGCCAATGGCCTATGAATTCCAATAGCACACATGCTGTACAAGGTCACTAGCCAGCTCTGTCAATACCATTTCGGGAAGCAAAAATGTACCCAAAAGAGTCTAACCTGGTCATCTAGAATACAAGCTGCCTATATAAACTGCCGTCCTCATTACTTCCCAGGCTTACAACTCTTGCTTGCCCTAGAGAAACCCTGTCTCGGGAGGGGGGTTAGGGGGGAGGAAGAAAACACTTTTTTTTCTTAAAGCACCTTGGCAAAGTCATATACAGCCTTTTCTAAAAGGTGACTTAAAGGTATCTCAGATAATCCCCTTGATATCTATCTGTTTTGGGGAAAATAAAAAAACACACTAAACCTTGAACCGAGTGTGTTGGCACATGTCTGTAATCCACCCACTTGGGAGACACAGATGGGAGGACTGCTGCAAGCACAAGGCCACCCAGGCCTACATAGCATACCCTGCTCGTAAAGAAAGACAGGGAAACAAGTCTTGTTGGATGACTGAGGATCATAGGACACACCAAAGTTGACTTTTAGCTACATATTACCAAGACAGCAGTGGGATTCTGTCCCTCAAATCAAAAGTTGCCCTTTGACTCACTGCTTTGTTATAAAAGCACTCACTAAGAAGTAATGGAGATGAAAGCACAAGAAATAGACCATGCCCCTGGACTGGAGCCCAGGCCTGGACTCACCATGCTTACACTTGGAGCATTGCTGTCAGAGAGAAACAGAAGAGAACACATTTAGGAAGAATACTTTCCCAAGGACTCCATGTTTGCATGCAAACTGTACATCATCATCCGCTCACCATGTGATTGCAGCCTCCATTCTTCTCGATGCAGATGTTGCACTTGGGACACTGAGGAGACAGAAGGTGCCATTAGGCTTACACATCATCAGCTCGTTCTAAGAAACATTACCACAACTCCAAGTACCCATGCCCAGTAGCTCATTGCAAGCACTTCTGGGGAGGAGTGTTTCACTTAAATGTGGCAGGTCACTGAGGCTGGAACAGCAATACAAGGAAATGAGGTCAGCGTGCTGGGATCTGAAATATCCACTGTCAGCTAAGGTCACTAAATCCTCCATCTGTCCTTGCTAAGACACCACTCAGATTAAGCCTAGACAGATGCAGCTGAAAGTGGGCCTGCTGGGAGAAACGAAGTCCTGCTCAGCTTGCTTGGACTCTGGCTTCCAGAAGAAGTTGTGCAAACTACGTCAAAACTCTTCTCACATGTGAAAAGACAGCAAGTCTACAGTGAAGCAGAGCCTGCCCTCAGGGTGAACCAGTCTATGTGTGATGCTAGCTGAGTCAGTGAGTGGCTACACAAGGAACAATGGGGCCTTCCCCCAGGGTTAGCAATAATGAAACTGAGACTATCTGGGCTTGTATTATATAGTCTTGCTATTTATGAGCTATGCCAATTAACCACTCTACTCCCAGGGCTATCAAAGCTTAGTAAATATCAACAAAAAAAAATTTTTTTTCTAGTTAGTTAGTTCTCCTTCAGATCAAACTTTTGTAAGTAGTTTTGAATTTTATTAAAATAAATGCATCTGAAGCTGAAGAGATGGCTCAGCAGTTAACAGCACTTGTTGCTCTTGCAGAGGACCAGAGTTCAATTCCAAGTACCACATGGTGGCTCAAAATCATCCATTAATTCTAGTTCCAAAATATCCAAAAGGCACACAAGTAAAAAAATGTTGATTATTATCATTATTATTACTATTATTATGTTTTTGAGACAGGATTTCTTTTTTTAAAAAAAAAATTTATTTATTTTATGTATGAGTACACTAGCTATCTTCAGACACACCAGAAGAGGGCATCAAATCCTATTACAGATGATTGTGAGCCACCACGTGGTTGCTGGGAATTGAACTCAGATCTCTGGAAGAGCAGTTAGTGCTCTTAATCACTGAGCCATCTCTTCAGCCTGAGACAGGATTTCTCTATGTAGCTTTGGCTTTTTATGTAGACAGAACAGGCTTGGCCTCAAATTTACAGAGACCCGCTTGTCTCTGCCTTTGGAGTGAGCTCCCATGACCAGTTCTAAAATTTAAGAAAAAAAAAAAATGTGTCCAAGGATAAAAATGGATAAAACTATACCAAGCATGGCAGTGTCCAAAGTCTGTAATCAAAGCCCTAGGCTATATGCTCCTCTCTCAGATGGCTAGTCTACAGGGAGAGCCCTGGCTGCATTACTTAGGACAGATCTAGTACAGGTAACATAGTCCTTACGTCTTTAGTGTGAGCACTAATGTAGTTAGCTGTTTCGGAGTCGTCTGCACACTTGGTGAGCCATTTCCGGATTGTGGCGCAGTCTGTGGGGGCGTGATACATCTGTCGACACTTGAAACTTAAAATTGGAAAAGAAACACATTCAAATAGTCATCGGGTCAGGGTTTCCTGTTTTAAATTTTCTTCGTGTTTGAATTAACAAATTCTGCATCAGAGATTAGGCAAAATCACTTCTTGAGGTCTTTGGGACTTTCCTTACCTAGGATTATAACAAAGCACATTATGAATGCTTCCTGACCTTGAGCCGGAGATGTGCTCTCAACAGCTCACAGAAGTTAGCTTCCCCTTAAGCCCCTTGGGTAGTATTAACCCTTTCTGAAAGGAGTCAAGCAAAGCCTAGTTTCCTTTTATTCTCCCCCCTTCTGAGTTGCTGGGGATTAAACTCAGGCCTTGAATTTTACTATGAAGCTACAATCCCTGCACTAAGGCCAATCATTGTCCTGTCCCCCTTTCATCTTATGACTTTTCTGCTTGTACTGCATTACAGGCATGAGCCAACATGCCTTATGTGGTGAGGGGCTTAAATCTGGGGCTTTATGTATTATACACTCTACCAACCGAGCTATAACTTCAGCCATGAGCTTAGCTCCTTGAAAGGTGAGTGAGTTAGGAGTAACTTCACTCAGGTTTAAGGAAGGACTAAGACTTGGGGAACTTCTCTACACCTTCTGGCTAGATATGCACGTAGGATGCACAAATACTAGCACGTGTAAAATCTGAAGGCATTTTATATGTGAAAAGAACTGAAGCTTAAACTGATGGGCAGGAGGTGCACACCTTTAATCCTAGCATTCGGGAAGCAGAGGCAGTTGGATGATCTCTGTGAGTTCTAAACTAGCCAGGTCTACAAAGTGAGTTTGAGGACAGTCAGCATTACACAGAGAAAGAAACCCTGTCCCAACTACCCACACTCCTTCCCCCAAAAGGAATTGAAGCTTAACAAAACAAAACAAAGCAAAGCTAGGACTCTGGTTTTCAATTTCCTTTTGTACAAGTCAACAGTAAAGGTCCCCAAGGCAACAACTATTCAGTTCTCAACTTTTGGTGGAAGAGAGTCCACCCACTGTCCTGAACGGCAGCAGAGACATGTACCCATTTACTGTGAAGTTTCTATGACGCTAGACCATCACTCTTCCAGGGAGCTGCAAATTAGGACAAGCCTGGATCTAAATTATGGCTCTGCTATTTACTGGTAGATAGTAATCTTGTACCTTGATTTCCTGACATAGAACACTAAGATGGTGACAGTAAATCTCACAGCTGTGATGATGCAGGGGAATGGCTGGACAGACGCTTGTCACTTGGAACTAATGAATGAGGAGAATCTCAGATGTAGAATTCACCCATGAATCAGTTTTATACAAGTTAGCCAGTGCCAGCAGGGTGGCACATGAAGTCAATCCTAGCATTACTACCAGGTAATGGAGGGCAGATCTTTGTGAGTTTGAGAACAGCCTGCTCTACAAAGTAAGTTCTAGATTAGCCAAAGTTCGATAGCAAGATCTTGTCTCAAAACTAACACAAAATAAGACAAACAATGCCCTGGGTTCAAATCTTAGCACCATATAAACTGGCCATGGTGATGCAACTCTGGAATCCCAGCACTGTGGAGGCATAGGGAAGACCCTCAGATGGTCAAGGTCATCCTTGGCTATGCTTTGAATCTGAGGCCAATTTGAGCTAAATGAGATCTTGCCAAATAATATAAAAAAATAATAAATTTAAAAGTTAGCTAAAAAAAGTTCAAACAGAGAAAGATGAAAAGTGTTGAAGTCACTGCAACCAGTCAATAAGGTAGACAGTGTTTGGGTCATGAGTACAGCATAAATCTAACATACTTGGCCAGGAATCTGCCACTTCCTTGCCTTCAGTCTTGAAGAACATAAAATGCTGGGCACAAACCTGGCCACCTACAGCTGTACTCTTCTAGACAGATGTTCCAACTCTCCCAGCCCTATCCTCACATACAGCTACATGCTCTCTGGAGGACGATGGGTCATGAACCCAAGACTGCTCAGCATTCATCTCTTACCAGAAGACCTCGTTGCACCGATTGCACTGCACTCGGCGGGCTCTAGGCTCCTGTACCCGAATAACCATGGGGCAGTCTGCACCAGGGCACAGCTGGAGCTGGTAATGGCTCTGTAAACACACCGAAGGGAAATGATGAAGGCACCTTCTAACTGCTGTGTCTCAGACTGTTCAAGGGCCTCTGCTCTTCCAACTGATGACTTATATCAAAGGACTGAACAAATTTAGGATAGATGTTGTGAAGAACACATATCAACTAATTATAAGCTAAAGAAAGATTCTCTGTAGTAATTAGCTGATATGTGTCACTATCAGTTGTAGTATTAGTTGATATGTGTCACAAGGAGCCACTAATTCAAAGTTATTTTATAAGAGGTATATAAGGTACAGAAGTATAGCTGTAGGGGAACAGACACGTCTGCCTACAGCTCCAGATGCTTCGCTATTTGGAAAACTAAGGCAGGAGGACTGCTTGAACCCAGACAGCTAATCAAGGGGATCTGGGTCAACCCAGGAAGAACATGTCTCGAAATAAAAATGTTTTAATGTGGGTTGAATGGGAACACAGCTCAGTTACCTGTGCATCTGACAGCTCGAGCACTCAAAGACCCTCAATAATCTATCCACGGGAACAAATTATGCAAAGAAAAAGGCCTTGTGTTTATCCTGCATATGTGTAAGATAACAACCAATCCAATAAACTTTTAAACTAAGTCATAACAGACCAAGTTGAAAATTATGCTGCACAGAATCTGCAAAACTGGACAGATAGCCTAAAAGGAAACAGAATATAGAACTGGCCATGCTAGTATCCTGAAAAAGTTTTCAAATAGTTAAAACCCAAACAAAACAGCCCTTCTCTGGGCTGAATTGTACTGAAAAACAAATGGAACAGCAACTCTTGAGCTCTGCCTGACCTGTGCTCACCCCTCAAACAAGATGGCTTGCTCAGCTTGCATAGTCATCAGTGTATGCTCCGGTGACAGGGATGACTGGCCACATTATGGCAGTGAAAACCAAGACACAGGCAAACTAACGAGAAATGGTCTCATAACAAGGAAGCAACAGATCTGGGATTTAGACAGTATTTTTTCTGAGCACAATGTCTTTATCACACTTTTTTAAAATTAAATTATGCATCTAGTGTGGGGAATCAGTAGGTATGTGCTGATGCATGCAGGTGCCTAGAAAAGCCAGAAGAAGGTGTTAAGATCCCCTGTGGCTGGAGTTATGGATGGGTCATGAATACTGAGAACTAACATGGTCCTCTTCAAGACTCTAAAGTACTAAGCCATTTCTCGAGCTCCAAGACTTAGGTGATTTACCACCAGCTGTGACTATACTGTATATGGTAGCCTCAGGAAGACAGAGGGCAAAAGAACAAGGCTGTCCATACCTCCACATAGTCCCTAAAGAGGTAGCGCTTGTATTTATCTCTCAATTCTTCGTTGGGAAGCAAGGGAAATACAAAGTCCTCTGGTGTTCGAAGTGGACAATCCTGAGCCATACATGAGATTCCTGTTGAACAAAGATTATGTGATGGATGACCATACTGTAGAAGACACAATATACTTATCCACTATGTTCAACCAACAAATTCTAATTCCATATAGGAAATTCTCTGTTCAAAATAGTTATCAAAGCTGGGTATGGTGGTACCTTTAATCTGTTCTAGGCCAGCTTGGTCTACAAAGTGAGTCCAAGATAGGCATGGATGTTACAGAGAAACAGTGCCTCAAAAACCACAAACAAATAAGAACTTATTCAAAGAGAGAAATTAACATGTTTTCATAATAATGTAACAAAGATATTGGGCCCAATTACCCAAATATCATTACAAGCAACACTAAATAAAATTATAATGTTAGATGTAGTGTCACATGCCTTTAATCCCAGCACTGGGGAAGCAGAGGCAGAGTTTGAGGGCAACCTGGTTTACATAATGAGATCCAGGTCAGCTAAGGTTACAGCTAAGGTGGAGACTTGTCTCAAAAAAAAAAAAAAAAAAAAAAAAAAAAAAAAAAAAAAGCATTATAGACTTAGTGACTAATATGACTTATGATTTTATATCATGTTCATGTAATTATTACAAATATATTGATATTTTAGTATTTTCTTTTTTTTTGGAGGGGAGGCAGAGAACACTATTTCATATAGTCCAAGCTAATCTTAAGCTTGCCATGTAGCTGAAGCAGGCCTTGAAGTTCTGATGCTTCTGCTTCTGCCTCCCAAATGTTGGGATCACAGTGTGCCACCATGCCTAGGTTAATACCCTGAGATTCCGCAGACAGCAATGAACATGGTACTTAATATTATCGGGGGACAATGAATATTCCTGCAGCTGACAATCAAATCTGACATAGGTGACATTGCTCAAAAGCGGTAGACAGAATCCAGATGTGGTAGGCAGCTCAAAGGACAGCTTCCTCAGCATTCCACTCCCCCACCTCCTTACAGACTGGGTTTCTCTCTATGAAGTCTTGGCTGCCCTGGAATTGAGTCTGTAGACCACGCTGGTCTCCAATTCAGAGATCAGCCTATCTCTGCCTCTTGAATATTGGGAATTAAAGGCGTGCACCATCAATGCCTAACTAAGTTCTCTTAAAAATGACCCAAAATCACTTTGTACCTACACCAATATTTCTAAAACCTTTAATTTTCTCATTTTACTGGAGACTACTGAAAACCGTATTACTATTTAGACTGACTATAAAAATCTGTTAATCTTAGAAGAAATATTTACTTAAGTATATGAAAATACAGACTGAAAGACAAATATTTTAAGGCTGGAGAGATGGCTTAGCAGTTAAAAGCACTTGTTGCTCTAACAGAGGACCTAGGCTCCATTCCTAGAACCCACATGATCACCTATCACTTTAGTCCCAAGGATCCCATGCCCTCCTCTGACCTTTGCAGGCACTTAAGCATACACAGTACACAGAGCTACATACAAACAAAATACTTAATACATTATACACATAAAATCAAATAAATATGTTTTTCAAAAGACATTTTTTTTGAGAGGCATATTTAATTTCAATGCAGACTCACCTACACCAACACCATCTTTGACAAGTACTGAGCAATGCTGCTCCCAACAGCTTCGGCAAAACTGATGTTGGCAGGCCAGAGAGAGGAGGTTTTCCTTGCGCACAAATTGCATACACACTGCACAGTGGTGAGGGGGATGGGCTGTGGGAACCTAGAAGGAGGGGGAGAGGGAGAACAAACACCACATAAGGTTCTGAAAGGCCAAACTGTAAAGGTTCTCTTATAAAAGCATGCCCAAAATCACAAAACAGATTAGCTTCTAGGGTTCTCTGTTTTGTTTTTGTTTTTGTTTTTTTTGAGACTGGGTTTCTCTGTGTATCCCTGGCTGTCCTGGAACTCACTCTGTAGACCAGGCTGGCCTCGAACTCAGAAATCTGCCTGCCTCTGCCTCCCAAGGGCTGGGATTAAAGGCGTGCACCACCACTGCCCAGCATAGGTTCCATGTTTTTGTAAAAGACCTTGGTTAGGTTCCCAGCACCCACATGGCAGCCATACCCATCTGTAATTGTACTTCCAGGGGATCCAATGCTCTCTGCTGGCCTCCATACACACTACACATGCATGTAGTACACATGCAAACTTGTAGACAAAACACTCATGCCTTTAATCCCAGCACTCAGGAAGCAAAGGCAGGCAGTTCTGAGTTTCAGGCAAAGTCTTGTCTATATAACAAGATCTTGTTAAATAAAAGAGAAAAATTGGGGGTGGGGAAAATTAGGAGCAAAATAAGGATCTTGGGCATCTATATAGTACCAAACAAAGCTGATGCTGACATTGTGAGTCACAGAGAACCATGAACACTCAAAGACAGTTCCCTCTAGCAGGAGACACTCACATGTTTGGATGAATTAGGTTGAACTCGAGCCTCAACAAGCAGCTGAGCAGAATTAGACCTGTACCTAGAAAACAAAAGGCAAAAACAGAATCACATCTGAAGACATTTTTAACTCTCAATAACAGAACAGGCCATCAGGTGTTATGGTTACATCAAAGGGTCTTTTACCTTGTCAGCATAATGGTACATGTCTATAATCCTAGCACTCAGCAAAGCCAAGGCCAATCTATTCTACATAGTATATTTCAGGGTATCTCTGATAGTTTCTTTATTGAACCAAATTTCATTTTATCTCAATACAAACATTCTTTTCTTTGGGGGATAGGCAGGGGCAAGAGGTTGGAGACAGGGTTTTAATTTGTAGCCCTGGCTGTCCTGGAACTCTCAGTGTCTGTCTCTACCTTTCAAATACTGAGATTGAAGGGGTAGTGTGCCTCAATGCTCAGTTGTTCTGTTTGGTTTTTAATATTTATCTTATGTGTATGAAATTTTTCTTGCATGTGTGTGTATGCACAATCTGCATGCCTGGTGCCGAGCAGGCCAGGAGAGGACACTGGAGCCTCTGAAACCAGAGTTCTATATAGTCAGCTCTAGCTGCCATGTGGTACTAGGAATTGAATCTGGGTCCTCAGCAAGAGCAATAAGAACTTTTTTTTCCCCCAAGACAGGGTTTCTCTGTGTTGCCCTGGCCAATAAGAACTATTAACCATTGAACCACCAGGCCTCAAAAATGTCTTCTGAGAGAGAACGATAAATAGCTGATGAGAGACTATAAAATACAACCACATTAAATTGAAAGCTGAAGAATATGTACAGCATAACTTTGTTTATAAAGCTGTAAAATCATACAAATAGAAGGGACATCATTTTTTAAAAAGATTTATTTTTTTATGTGAGTACACTGTTGATCTCTTCAGACACCAGAAGAGGGTATCAGATCCCATTACAGATGGTTGTGAGCCACTGTGTGGTTCCTGGGAATTGAACTCAGGACGTTTCGGAGAGCAGTCAGTGCTCTTAACTACTAGGCCATCCCTCCAGCTCCCCAGAAGATACATAATTTAAGAATAAAATAAGAGTATAAAAAGTATGGGGTAAGGAAAGAGCTCAGTTGGCAGAGTATTTGCTTCATGTACAAGGTTAGATGCCCTGCACTACATGAACCTTGGTGGCACATGTATGTCCTTTGAGTATTCAAGAGGAAGACATAGGAGGACCTACGATACCCAATTTGAAGCTTTTCTTGGTTTCTGTCATTCTTAATTATCAAAGAACTGAGGAAGCCACTGCTACTGACATGTAGTAGGTAAAGCCCAGAGGCACTATAGTTTACATAGTAGCACTACAGTCCCAAAGAATTATCCACTCCAGCCAAGCCCCATGGCATAGCTCTGTATTCCCAACTACTTCAGACATAGTAGCAGGCAGATCACAACTTAAAGGCCAGCCTGGGATACAGAGAGACTTAGGGTACCTAGACAACTTAGCAAAATCGTTTATCCTTCGATTTATCCTTCAAAATAAAGGAAAAATTGGGGCTGAGGATATAGCTCAGTGGAAAACCACTTGTTTAGTCTATCAAAAGTGTTAAAGGCATGTACCATCACACCCAACCATTTCCAACTTTTTTGGGGGGGTAGGTGTTACAGGGAATGGTCTTTTTTGTTGTTTGTTTGTTTGTTTGTTTTGGTTTTTCGAGACAGGATTTCTCTGTATAGCCCTGGCTGTCCTGGAACTCACTCTGTAGACCAGGCTAGCCTCAAACTCAGAAATTCTCTTGCCTCTGCCTCCCAAGTACTGGGATTAAAGGTGTGTGCCACCACTGCCCAGCTCGGAGAATGGTCTATTACACAGAGGTTTAATGTAAACTGCTGCCAGACAACAGAGGTTTAAAAAGAATATGAAGACACCTGTAGAATGACAAACTACTATTCCAGCATTGAAACTGAAATAGAAGAGTGTGCTGAACAGATGAGAGTATGCTTAAAGGAAAGGATATAAAATACCTTCAAGTGTTTTAGCAATTGTGTGTGCTTAGTTAAGAACACACTCTACAATGGAATGTTCACAATGGGCTGGGCGGGCACTGAAGGATGCTATGGATTCATCTTTCCAACTGAACATCTTGACTATGTCTAGGATACATGCCAGCTAGTTTTTAATGTCAATTTTTTGTTTTTATATGTTAATTTAACAAAAGCCAGAAGTCATCTCAGAGGGGGAACCTTGATTTAGAAAACGCTTCCCTAAGATCAAGTTATAGGCCTGCTGTGGTAATATACTTTTTTGATCCCAGGGCTTAGAGGTAGAGACAGGCACATCTCTTTGAGTTCAAGGTCAGCCTGGTCTACACAGTGAATTCAATGACAGCCAGAGCTATATAATGGTTGTCTCAAAAAAAAAAAAAAAAAAAAAAAAAAAAATCTTGGAGGCTGGAGAGATGACTGCTCTTTTAGAGGTCCTGAGTTCAATTCTCAGCAACCACACAGACTATAATGGGATCTGATGCCACATAAAATAAATCTTAAAAAACAAAACAAAAAAACCCAAAGGATTAGGTTGTAGGCCAAGCCTGGAGGGTACTTTCTTAATCAGTGCCTGATGAGGGTGCAGGGCAGCCCATTGTGGATGGTGACACCCCTGTGTTACAAGAAACCAGGCTGAGTAAGATCACAGGGATGGGTGGAGAAAGGTACTAAGGGCAATCTCATTTCTTTCCCCCTGAATATCTTACCTGTCCAGAATCTCTGAGACTTGCCAGTGGAAATTAACTAATATAAGTTTTGCAATTGAATGAGATACCTGTAAGAAACAACAACAAAAAACCAACAAATTTTAACTGTAGTCTCTCAGAGTGTTTTATCGTTTGAGAAATGAATACATTCACCACTATGCTAGGTATATTCACATTTTTTTTCTTTAGTTGTATGTTTTTATCTTTTAAGTTAAATTTCTTATATTAGTTACTTTATACATCTCTGTCATCTTTGTTTTCATTAATGTTTTCTACTAAACATTAGAAACTCTTACTGGGAACTAAAGCAAAACCATCTTTTCTATAGTAATTAAAAATGTGATATCCAACATTAAGCAAGAGAGCTTCCCAACTGGGTTCCCAAATGTGACAAATGCTCTCAAATGAGGCTCTACAAGGCCACACCCACAGAATGCTTTTAGTGAGGACTAGCAGCACATCTCCAGGCATCTGGTTTATATTCTGTGAACAACAAAATGAATTTAAGGTCAGATGTATAGCATATAATTTTAATCTCAGCAGGCAAACCTCTTCTTAGTTTAAGACCGAGTCTAAAAATTAAGTTTCAGGCCAGCCAGGGATACAGTGAGACCCTGACTCATCTGTATGCATAAAGCCAAATGCCTTTAATTTCAGGAGATAGATGCAGGCAAATTTCTGGTGTATACAGACAGTGCCAGGCCAGCCAGAGAGACCCTATCTCAAATAAGTAACAATTAAAGCCAGTTTTTTGTTTTTTGTTTTTTTTCTGGTTTTTTGAGGCAGGGTATCCCTGGCTGTCCTGGAACTCACTCTGTAGACTAGGCTAACCTCGATTTCAGAAATCCACCTGCCTCTGCTTCCCAAGTGCTGGGATTAAAGGTATGCGCCACCATTTCCCTGGCTCAGTTTTTTTTGTTTTTCAAGACAGAGTTTCTCTGTGTAGCTAGAACTGGTTGTCCTGAAACTTGTTCTGTAGACCAGGTTAGCCTTAAACTCAGAGACTGCCTGCAGCTGCCTCCTGAAGGCTGAGATTAAAGGATCTGCCACTGCAGTTATCTTAAAAAACAGTTTTAAATCTTGAATTCACAAAATCCAACAAGCCTTAATTGCTAAACATTTAAAGATTGTAGACTGTCTTCTGGTCTTTACATATGGCTCTGACTATTAAAGAGCCTCAAAAGATGACAAAAGCTACTGTAAATTCTTCCTCCTAAGGAAACGAGAGGATACATGCACCACTAGGTTATTAAGATATTAAAAATAATTTATATGCCCAAAAAGTGAGCCTCATAAATAATATGTAATAGATTCATGCAACGGGCAACAATGTACTTAGTGAAAAAAATGCTACAGGTCTAGATACAGAACAGGGTTACTCTGGGGAGGAAAGTCTCGCATAAGCTAGGCTGACCTCAAACTTGCTATACAGCTACAGATGACCTTCAATTTTCAACCCTCCTGCTTTCACTTCCTCAATGCTGGGACCACAGATGTGTGCCACCATGTCCAGTTTATACTCAGAGCTTTGTATATGATGGCCAAGCACTCAACCAACTCAACCAGAAGTTTACATTTCAATATTAAGTTAAAGAAGCAAGTAGTAGCACAGCATTTGATTCATAGGGGCATGATATCTTATTAAGTGGAAAGTAAACTAGTTGAAAACATCACAAGTGTCTAGACTAGGGTAGGAGCCAAAAGGTTGGGATGTGTTTGGCGGCCTAGATCAGGCAGGCTTTCCAGAGAAAGCACAGGATAGCATGAGGATGCCACTGAAAATATGAAAGGCCAGGATTCAGATATTACTCTGATCTGTGTTTGAGTCTATAAACAGATCTACCTGTGCAGTAGTGCCTACCTGGTTCACAGAGAATAACTTTAACACGGGAGACATGGTAACCAACATGTGATCCCCAGCTCTGGTGTGCAAGCCATCCCCGAGACTAAATAAGGCATATCCTAGAATGATGTCATTATCAAAGGCTGTTCAATTAGTGAGTGCCTTCCTGTCCCACAGGCCAAACACACATGGAGAAAACCAAGGAAAACCTCACCTGGGGCAGGGGTTCTCACTACCCTTCCATGAAAGTTGAAGACTACATACTCTACTAAACAATTTTCTTACTGAGGCTCATGGAGACTTAAAGCAAAGGTTCCTAAGTCATGGATAGTAATGTCTTTTAACTGTTGCCATAATTCATCTCAATAGATTAAGTAATAAACCAGCTATTTTCTTTAAATTTTAGCAGATTCATAAATACAGCTGTTATGTATAAATTTTACTTACTTATTGATAAGGCCTCAGTACTCAGCCTTGTTTGGCAGAGCACTTTCTATGTAGAGCAGGCTGGCTTAGACACCCACCTACCTCTGCCCTCTGAGTACCTGCATTAAAGATATGTGCCAGTGAGCGGGGCCGGAGCAAGCGGAGCTGGAGCAAGGTCCTGAGTTCAATTCCCAGCAGCCACACACATGATAGCTCATGGCCATCTGTACAGCTACAGAGTACTCATACACATAAATAAAATAAAATTTAAAAAAAAAAAAAAGGGATGTGTGCCACCATGCTGGATTTTTCCCCCCTTAGAAGTCCTCACTGCCAGGCACTGGTGGTGCATGCCACCACTACCCAGCCCACACCTAATTTCCATCAATCCTAAACTAGGAATTTATTTAGCACTTACTATGTATCCAATAACTGTGTAGGAATGAGAGGAAATGTCAGTTACTACTGAATAACAAACTATCCTTAAACTAAAACTGAAAAACAAAAACATCATCCAATCAGGGAATAAAAGCACAGCACCTGATTTGGTATTACATTCAATATTAAGTAAGTAGCAGGGTAGCATCCCATTTAACATTATGCTGCAGGCCCAAGACAATACAACAAAGCAAGAGAAAGAAATGGAGATGGAGACCAGAAAAGAAACATTCTATGTATTCCCACATAAAATAATAAGGCAGAAAATCCTTAGGGAATCTAAAACAGTACTAGAAACACCTAGTGATACAGAGAAACTAGATCTGTTACAGAATGCACAGCAGGGCAGCCGCCTAGAAACACAGCCCTTCCTTCTTTTCTTCCTTCCTTCCTCCCTCCCTTCTCATTTTTTCTCCCTCCCTCTCTACCCTGACCCCTGCCACCCTCACTCCAAGACACAGTCTCTGTGTAGTCCTGGCACTTGCTCTGTAGACCAGGCTGGCCTCGAACTCAAGAGATCCACCTGTGTCTGCCTTCCAAGTGCTGAGGCTAAACTAGTCCCTACACCTGGCTAGTTTGGTAATTTCTTAAAATATTAAACATATATTTACCATATACCCCAGTAATCCTGCCCCTAAGTATCTACATTTACACAAGAAAAAATTAAAGCAATGTCCACATTAAATTCAGGGCATGGATAATTATAGCAACATAGTTTATAACATCCAGAATTCAGAAACAGCCTAACTGTCCAAACAAAATGTATATCTATATTATGAAAATAATTATTGGGAAATAAAAAGAACCCATTAATTGCATATAATACAGATGAACCTTAAAAGCATCACAAGAGGGGGCTGGAGAGATGGCTCAGGGGTTTAGAGCACTGATTGCTCATCCAGAGGGTCTGAGTTCAATTCCCAGCAACCCATGGTTGCTCTCAAACATCTGTAATGAGGATCCAACACCCTCTTCTGGTGTGTCTGAAGACAGCTACAGTGTATTTATACACATAAAATATTTAAAAAAAAATCATGAGAAAGAATCAAGCAATAAAAGGCTTGATTCGATTAATATGATTAATCGAATATGATTAATCAAATATGATTCGATTCATATAAAATATCTAAAAGTGGCAAAATTGTTGCAGAGAATAGTAGTTGCTTGGGGCTAAATGTGGAGATTGATTGCAGACACAAGGGTGATGGATATTTCAAAGCTGTGTTTGTGGCAAAGTATGGTGGTGCATGCCTTGACCCCAGTACTGAGAGGCAGAGGCAGGCAGATCTTTGTGAGTTCAAAGCTACCCTGGTTTACATAGTGAAACCTGGTCTCAAGAAACAAAACAAAGCTGGGTAGGGTGGTACATGCCTTTAATCTCAGCACTCAGGAAGGCAAAAACAGGTGGATCTTTGTGAGTTCAAGGCCAGTGCTCTCTCGAGCTAAGTTTATAGTAATTGTCGAACAGATTATATAAATTAAAATGTATAATGAAACATTTTAAAACTGTATGAACTTATAACTGTATGAAAAGTTTCTATAAAGCAAACTTGGACATGCTACCACACATCTGTAGTCCCAAGTGGTACTCAGGAGGCTAACTGAGGCAGAATTTCTTTGAATTTAAGGCTAGCTTGAACTACTACTTAAGTGAGTATCAAGCTAGCCAGGGCTTCATATAAAGTCTATATTTAAAAACAAAACAAAACAAAAAGCTTCAATAAAGTTAAGCATTGTAGCACATACCTACAATGCCAGCAGGTGAGAGGATCAGAAGAATTCAAAGTCATGGCTACATAGCAAGTACAAGGCCTGCCTGGGGTCCATGAAAATGTGTCAAAAATAAAAATCAAGTTAAAACCCGATTGGGCTCATGAGATAGCTGTAAAAGTCACTATGTAAGCTTCAACAGCTGGAGTCAATCCCTGGAAACCAAAGTAGGAGGACAAAACTGACTCTTACGAGCTTTCCTCAAATCTCCACAGGTTACACACATACACACTGTATACAATGATAATAATGTTAAAAGAGAATGTTCAGGCAAAGATGAGATATGTGTAAACCCTTTATGTGTTTCATGAAAGAAGTTAGAAGACAGACTCTAGACAGCAGCTCTGGAACTAGAAGCCACTCAAACTACTAATCCCACATAGACTAAGAGGACTCCACTGGGTAGCTCAGAACATGCTGGACATCCCCCACAGAGCAGCCTACAGAACCACAGTTCCTTTTTAGAGACAGGATTTCTCTGTGTAGCACCTACTGTCTTGGAACTCACGCTGTAGACCAGGATGGCCTCCCCTCTGCTGGGATTAAAGGTGTGTGCCTGTGCAGCCCAGCTGGTTAATAATTTAATGTCTGGTTGTGACTACCGACTCTTTAATGATGGTATCAAGCCTATGCAGGAAGATGAAAAAACAAAAAACAAAAAAACAGGGTGATGGCTAGTCACACTGCATAAGCAGTAGGAATCTACAGTGCTTTACTGGATACTTAGATGACTACAGGAATGATTTAGATATGTAGATCTATCTGCAGGTGGCAATATGCATTGCAGAAAAAGAAATTAAGAGGGGGCTGGAGAGATGGCTCAGTGGTTAAGAGCACTGATTGCTCTTCCAGAGGTCCTGAGTTCAATTCCCAACAACCACATGGTGGCTCATAAACATCTGTAATGAGTTCTGATGCCCTCTTCTGGTGTGTCTGAAGACAGCAACAGTGTACTTAGATATAATAATAAATAAATCTTTAAAAAAAAAAAAATTAGAGGCACTGTAGCACACAAAGGGAGGGATACAAGGAGAAGTTAGAACTTCCTCCAAAGACAGTGACTAGTTATCAGTCAGTCCTATTCAGACACAGCTAGCAAGGTGGATTCAATGATAAAATAGGTTTGCTGTTTAGGAGGGCACTGTGCCAGTGTTTTCATGACACAAGGCCTCATCAAAGCAGAGTGGACTGCTTTAAATGTGATCTCTTCTGAATACTGCTAAAGTATTCAATCTTCTTGCCTTTGTCTTGTACTTGTATGTTCACTCTCTAATTTTTGTTAGTGTCCACTATTCTAAAGAATTATAGCACACATCGTCCCCTGGCTTACTCAGTAACAGCTAAGCAGAATTACCATTACAAACAGATTTTACTTCTCCACAGCATTAAAAAAGGAACTTACAGGGGGCTGGAGCGATGGCTCAGCGGGCAAGAGCACTGACTGCACTTCTGAAGGTCCCGAGTTCAAATCCCAGCAACCACATGGTGGCTCACAACCATCTGTAATGAGATCT
>NW_022196906.1:102322956-102341683 GCF_008632895.1 Mastomys coucha
TTTTTTTTTTTTTTGAGACAGAATCTATGTGGACTAGCCTGGCCCAGATGGCCCTGCTTCTGCCTCCTGATGCTAGGGTTGTTACTTAACACCAAGCCTATCCTGGCTTTGTTTTATTTATTTATTGAGATAGATATTGGTATTAGAGGCATGCCCTACCATATCTGGCATGAATTTTTACTTATATCAAAAGTTAAACTTTCCCTTAAGATTTTGTTTTTTTTTAAAAAAAAAGATTTATTTATTTTACAAATATGAGTACACCACCATTGCTCTCTTCAGACACAGCAGAAGAGGGCATCAGACCCCCTTACAGATTGTTGTGTGCCACCATGTAGTTGCTGGGAATTGAACTCAGGATCTCTGGAAGAGCAGTTGGTGCTCTTAACTGTTGAGCCATCTCTCCAGCCCAAGATTTTGTTTAAAGTGAAAGAGTTAAATTTGAGACTTGTGCTGCTAATGAGAAAATTACAGAAAAACACAGTGAACCAAGGTCGAATATGTCCAAATAAGCCTGGGCAAAAATAAGCAGGCTGTTTGACATCCCAAGAACTAGCAGGTCAAAAAGACATAAACTATAAAGACAGAAAAAAACATGCAAGGACATGTCTGGGCAGACACTGAGTAGTGGGCCATCTGGTCCTCTCAGATATGGTTTAAGGTCAGATGCTCTATTGACTCAGATTAACACCAACCTTAGGAATTTTCCACTCTGTTCTGCACGTAATATAGTTGATATTTGAACTAGCCAATCATGTATAGCCACACTGATTCCTTTGTTGCCCCAGACCTTTTTCCTATATAAACCCTTAACCCCTGAGCCTCGTGGTTGGCTCCTCTGCCTCCTGTGTGAGATATGAGTTGGCCTGGAGCTCCGAAATTAAACTGCCTCATGTGTTTTACATCAAGATGGTCTCTTGTGATTCCTTGGGTGAGCATTCTCCTGAGACTTGAGTGGGGGTCTCCCTACGGGGGTCTTTCAAAAGCACTGATTTTTACTTTTCTAAAAGTAGCTGGGCATAGTAGTACAAGCCTCCAATCACCACACTGGTGCGGCAGAGGCAGGAAGAGATCTGTGTGTGTGGGAGACCAACTTGGTCTACATAGGGAGTTCTAACTGCAATTCCCTTATTGGGAGTGACACATGTGACATGGTACCTGTGTGGAGGTCAGAGGACAACTTGTGAAGTCGACTGTTATCCACCTACCTTTTTCTCCCCGCCCCCCCAGACAGGGTTTCTCTGTGTAGCTCTGACTGGCCTCAAACTCAGAAATCTGCCTGCCTCTGCCTCCCAAGTGCTGGGATTAAAGGTGTGCGCCTATCCTGGAATTCATTGTGTAGGTAGACCAGGTTGGCTTCTTACAGACTTTCCTGCCTCTGTCTTCCAAGTGCTGGGTGGGCTTAAAGGTGTGTGCCACCATGCCCAGCTATCTTTACTTTAGGTCAGTTCCAGGGATCAAATTTGGTTCATGGCCAGGCTGAAGCAGGCAGCAAAGTGTCTTTACCCAATGGGTAATCTTGCCGGTCCTATTTTCTTTTTAATTTTATTTTATGGTCCTGGATGCATTGCTTTCATGTGGGACTGGTGACTAAGGAGGCCAGAAAGTGGCATCAGACCTCCTGGGACTGGAGTTACAGAGGGTTATGAGCTGCCATGTGGGAACTGAGTCCAGGATCAAGAAAGGTATCCAGGGCTCTTAACAACTGAGTCAACTCTCTTGCCCGTTGGCTTTTGACACAGGGTCTTGTTAACATTCTACCTACGCTTAGACTAGAACTTGGGATGTAGACCAGCTGGCTTTGAATGTAAATTGATTCTTCTGCCCCCACTTCATGAGTGCTGGAATGGATGTGAGGATGTGCCACCATCCTAGATAGAATTTTAACAGTTTTTTGTTGTTGTTGTTTTTCGAGACAGAGTTTCTCTGTGTAGCCCAGGCTGTCCTGGAACTCACTCTGTAGACCAGGCTGGCCTCAAACTCAGAAGTCCACCTGCCTCTGCCTCCTAAGTGCTAGGACTAAAGGCTTGTGCCACCACTGCCTGGCTTTTGTTTTGTTTTTGAATTTTAACAGTTTTAAACAAAGGTTAACTGATTATATATTATAAATTCTAGAAGGTCATGTAATTTTCACTGGCTTTACTACAATTTACCTAACCAAGTCTTCTAAGAAGTTCCATTGAATGTCTTGCTACCAATTTGCCATATCCTCAAAGTCACTCAATGTTCCACAAGGATTCTTTCAGGTTAGTTTGCTTATTGGCCTGCCTGTGATCTATTATATTTGTGCTGAAACCATACTCAGTGTGAACACACACATACCAAAATCAGGTCATTTGACTTGGAGCTAGAAAAAAATTGTAACTGCAAAGGCAGGGAAGAGGAAGCAAGCCAACACTGGCATTTCCCTGGGCAGTGACAAGTAGGCCACTGAGCAGTGTTCAGTGGGTAAAGTGCTTGGCAAGCAAGTATGACAACCAGAGTTTGGATCCCCAGAACCCTTTTAAGTATGCAATAGGCTTGGCAGCTTGCCTGTACTCCCAGCATGCTCAAGAGGCCCAGATATGGGATCCCTAGGCACACTGATTAGCAAACTCTGGATTCAAAGACCCTAAATCTATATAAGGCAGAGCTTCATTGGGAAGACTATGGGACCTCTTGTCTCCACAGTAATGCTCACATGCATGCACACGAACACACCACAAACAAGAAAAAAGGAGGTGGGGTAGGCATACCCTCAATTTTCATGGTGGCTTGAAGAACATTTCATAGAATAAAAATGGGGTTAGAGCAGAAATCAAGTACAGCTCATCTTGCCTGCCTTTCTTCCCTTTTTTCCTGAGCCCTCAATATAATACCTATAACAAGATGGACTGGATGCTGATGGGAACCTTTCCTTCCAACTTGAAGGACACTTTTGTCGTTTACCCTATATAATATTCTGCATTGCCTATAGGCCTCAATCCAATACAGCATCTCCAGATCTTTATTTTAAAAAGCATTTACTTTACACGTGTCACAATGACTGTTTCTGAGCATCAATACTTCCCAAAGGTAACAGACAAACACCTAACAATGTCCTTTACAGTCTAGGTTTGTAAAGGAAATTGAAAAGTTATCCCTCTACCACAGACTTTCAAACATGTTCAGTAACTACTACTCGGTGACACTGTCACGGACAGACCTACAGCAGTAGACAGCAGTACAGGAGTCAAGTTTTCCTTTCTGGTTTTAAAGAATTAGTGACTGTGCCACTCAATTTTATTAATACTTCAAAAGGGTGATGGACAAAGAGCAGAGACCACAGGGAAATTCAGGATTTATGTATGTATCATTAAGATTTTCTCACTGAGATGTAATTACATCTATACAGATACTTTAGTTGCTATTATCAATCAGCAAGTGGTTCCAAACAAAGCTAACCACACAAGAGTGTATATAGCCTCCCCACTCATAGGCTGTTCTAGAACAGGAGTTTTCAACCTTCCCAATGCTGCAATCCTTTAACACAGTTCCTCATGCTGTGGTAATCCCCAACCATAAAATTATTTTCATTGCTACTTCATAACCATAATTTTGCTACAGTTATGAATCATAATAAAAGTTATTTTTAGAGATAGAAGTTTGCTAAACCTGTCACGACCCACATTCCTTCATAAGCTAAGATTTTAGAGATAAATAAAATGAAGTCAAACAGCCATCTCAGGATGGATCTTGGTAACTATGGTGGTTTGAATAAGAATGACCACCATAATCTCAGAGTTGAATCCTCTGAGGAAGTAGCACGATTTGAAAGGATTAGGAGATGTGGCCTTGTTGGAGAAAGTGTGTCACTGAGGGTGGGGTCTGAGCTTTCAAAAAGCCTATGAATCTTCCAACAGAGATACAACGCTCAGCTAATTCTCCAGCCCTGTGTCTGCCTGCGTGCTAACATGTTTCCTGCCATGACGAGAACCTTCTGAACTGCCGAAACTCTAAGTCCCAGTTAAATGTTTTCTTTATAAGAGGTGCCATTGCTGGGCGGTAGTGGCGCACACCTTTAGTCCCAGCACTTGGGAGGCAGAGGCAGGTGGATTTCTGAGTTCGAGGCTAGCCTGGTCTACAGAGTGAGTTCCAGGACAGCCAGGACTACACAGAGAAACCCTGTCTCGAAAACACCAAAAAAAAAAAAAAAAAAAAAAAAAAAAAAAAAGAGGTGCCATGAACATAAGGTCTCTTCAGCAACACAACAGTAACCATTGACAGTAACATCTGTCTTACAGATAAGGCATACTCAATAGCAATTTGGTTCTGGGCATAGAAACAACTTTGTGACTCGCTGCCCTATTTTAGTTTTCAATTTTATTCACTGTGCCTTTTCATCACTAGGTTCTTTGTGTGGGGGGACTCAATACAGGGTTTCTCTGTGTGGCCCTAGCTGTCCTAGAACTCACAGAGACCTGCCTCCTGAGTGGGGGCACTACTAGATTCTCAAAAAGAAAGAATACTTTAGTAAAATTATTTTTCAACCACAAGTTCCAAGTTCACCTCAAGGCGGTTAGTAAATAACACCACAAATTTCTTTCCTAGTGCCCACCAAATTGCACCCTCCTCACAAATTCAAGCCATTATTAAAATTTTAATTACTTGAGTAAACTAAACATTTGCATCTCTTGCCTACAGAGATCTAAGAATACCAGGGAAGATAAATCTTGCTCCTTAAGGAAACACAAAGCACTATCGACATTCAGGACCTCTTGTTAAAAGCCAAGTGTGTATCTCTGGAACAAATTCCTAAAGGAATTTCTGAAAATTACAAAGTATTACCTGACATCCTAGAACACTTGGAAAGGATGTTTAGTGTTCAAAGCATTAATGTATAGAACACACTAGTTGTATGCAGGAATCAAGGCACATACTGAGTAATGTCTACTCCAGATAACACTTCAAGAAAATCCATGACCAGGATCATCTGCTCCTTCCTTTCAGTTACCTACAGCTGTTTAAACTGTCTAGCCTCAAAAACAAGCAGTTAACAAAACTTGCAGTTAAAAAACTTCCCCCAGAAAAGACAAAGCCAGCAGCCCACCATAACTGTCACAGCCCTTCCCACACTTACCAGTGCCATAGGGAGGATGCAGCCGATGGCAGTGAGCATCAACGGCCTGAAAAAATACAGGTGGTAGTTTCAATTTTTATTTAGAATTCTTACTTGCCAACTGCCTGAAACTTTTAAGGCTACACCAGTAGGTCTTCATGCCTCATCCAGTTAAGCCACTTTGTGGCTCAATCGTATTTGTTAACAAAGTAACAGTCACTCACTAAATAGACCAGATGAAGAAGGGTGAGCCAGCTTCTGGGCCTGGGGTGGAAAAGGAAAACTAAACAAGACCAAGATAAGTGATGTGGCTCCCACTGAGTAGAAAGGTAGGGAGATGAGGAAATAAGGGCAAGAGAAGAAGCAAGGTTACTGTAGAGATGAAGGAATTGGGCAAAATCTACAAAGTGGTGACAGCCAGTGGTGACAGAGGTGTCGCACTGAGTGAAGGTGAGCCAGGACTTGAGCTCCCCTCTACTTCACATCACATCTACACGGTCAGTCTCAGCCTCTGAAAGGTCAGCTCTTAGACTGCTAAGTCTGCTCCTATTCACTTTTCTTTACAAAGCCAGAGAGATAGGGGACCTGTAATTAACTGAAGCATCCACAGAAAACATGCTTTCAAAATCTGGTTACACACACAAATTTGAAGATTGCTAACTGGTCTAACCTAACTCATTCCTGACAACTGTGGTCTCTGTTCATTAAAAGACAAAAACCCACAAAACCACAAAGATTTCACTCAAAAAGATTTGTGAAAAATATAAGAAAAAAAGTAAACTTACTTATTCCTTTACCATGAGATTTTTGTTTGTCTATAGCAAGGATGACCTTGAACTCCTGATCCTGCTGCCTCTGGCTCCCAAGTGATAAGATTACAGGCCTGTATCACCATTCCTAGCTTCTGTGATCCTGATATCAAATTGAGGTGTGTGTGCATGCTGGCAAGCACTATACTAACTGAGAATTTTTTTTTTAATTATGAACATTCTCTAACATTTACAAAAGTGAGGAAAATAATGAAACTCATTTATCTATTGCTCGATTCTAACATCAACTTGTGACCAACTGTGTCTCCAGATGTACTTTTAAGTGTGCATTCAATGGAAAAGTTCCTGGGCAGCACTTAGTACAAAAGGCACGCTGCAGCTCCTTCTAATGTTCGAAAGATTTCTGAGAAATGGCATACACAAAAGCTACCATTTCGGGAAATAAAGGTCATGTCCAGTAAAAAGAACTGTAGATGAGTGTTGGAACACAGTAGGACTAAAAACGTGAGCCTGTTCTTGTAACCACAACTCATTTTATCTAAAATGATTTCAATGTTTGGCCTCTATCAACAAGGTAGCATACCTAATACTAACCAAAGGCTTACATATTCTAATGAGAGCCACAAACTCCAACAACCTGTACTGAGCCCTTTGCTAGGCTCAAATCACAGAAGTAAACTTCATAAACAGGAAGAAACAGACTGGAAGCTTTTTAAATAATGCCCTTCTTTCTGCCATGCATAAGCACCCACAGGAAGAGGCAATACTGGCCACATGCTGTTACCCACCAGTGTGTGGGTAACTCTTCAGTAACTGTAAACTGAGAACCAACTGAACACAAGGCAGCTCCAGGGCCTTCCCAGTACTGGTTTTATGTCAACTTGACAAAAAACTAGAGTTATCTGAAAGTAGGGAATCTTAATCAAGAAAATGGCTCCATAAAATCTGGCTGCAAGACATTTTTTTAATTAGTGACTGGTAGGGAAGGGCCTATCCCATTATGGGTGGGACCACCCCTGGGTTAGTGGTTCTGGGCTCTATAAGAAAGCAGGCTGAGCAAACCAGTAAGCAGCACCCTCCATGGCCTCTGCATCAGCTCTGGCCTCCAGGTCCCTGTCCTGGCTTCTTTTGATGATGAACAGAGCTATAAGCATGAGCCAAACACACCCTTGCCTCTTCTACTTGTTTTTTGGTCATGGTGTTCATCACAGCAATAGTAAACCTATTTAAGAGAGATGGAGAGCTGAGAACCTCAGAGTTTTTGGAAAGGCAAAAGTCAACGAAGACAATAAGTCACAATGGCTGGAGTCAAGAAAAGCCACTTTAAATTTTCAATAGAGTAAGTTACTCAGAAGTATCTGCAGTAGATTTACCACTGCAGCAGAAATATGGAAAAGAATACAATCAAAATATATAGTGTATGAAAAATTTTTGAGTAGAATATGAAGCAGAAGTAGAAAGACTTATTTAAGCTTTCTTCCTCACTATTCTTTAAAAAAAGGAGAGGGGCAATTAAAGCAAAGTCCTTTAAATTTTGTTAAGGTAGAACCCAAACTACTTCTACCCCTTCTCTTCTAGCACTTGTTCAAATGTTAAAACAGAAAGGGACTAAAAATGTAGCTTAGTTGCTAAAGTACTTGCTTAGTGTGCTAGAAACAGTGTGTTCCATTTTCAGGAATGTAACACCAGGTTCAGAAGGTAGCACACAGGCCTGTAACCCTAGCTCTCAGGAACAGAGGCAGAAGGATAAGAAATTTAGTGATGCTCTTGGTTGCATAAGTTTGAGTGCAGCCAGTGTTACAAGCCACTCTGCCTAAAACAAACAAAAGCCGCAAAAGCCATTCAGGAAGTGTCTATGGAAAACCTCTTACTTAGGCAGTCTCTACCAACCTGAACCTGCTCCTTTTTAACTCAAAAAAGCATTACTTTCCCCCCCTTTCAAATGCTGGCCAAAACCTAAGGGTGATACTTTGAGCTTCCTTATTGTGCCTCTAAAGCCCCATCCACTCTGCCATGTGACTCATCTCCGAGAGTCCTTAACCCAAGTAGCATGGATTTCCTGCTTTCTCTCCCAGGTTATCTATCACAAGAACAGTCTCTAGACCACACACTTACATTCTTCTCTTCTGGAACCTTTTGAGCCAGGCCCTGACAGTCCAACCAACCTCAGCACCGCTGTTTCCCATGCTCCCACTAGTATGACCCATTAATCCCAGCTTAAATTTTCTAATAGATTTCCTAGTCCACAGTCCTAAAGTGTTCCATGTTCATCTAAGCAAAACATGGTCAGGACTATAACAGCAATACCCCAGCTCCTGGTACCAACTTGTGTCAGGGTTTTATTGCTGTGAAGAGATACCATAACTATGGCAACTCTTATAAAGGAAAGTATTTCATTGGGGCCGGCTTACAATTAAAGAGATTTACTTCATTGTCATCATGAAGAGAAGCATGGCAGCAGGCAAGCAGAGATGGTGCTGCAGGAGTCAGTATCTGGATCCGAAGGCAGCAGGAAGAAAAGAGTGAGCTACTCAGGAGCCTGGCTTGAGTTTCTGAAACCCCAAAGCTCCCTATGACACTTCTTTCAAAAAAGCCACATCTACTTCAAATAATGTCGCAACTCCCTACTAGCCTATGGGAGCCATTTTCATTCAAACAAGTTTAGCCTGCCAAATGCTGTGATGACAAGATGTGTACCACCATGGCCACCTGGATTATGTACAGTTTTTCTGCTTTACATGAAAAGTCTAACTGCTCCCCGCCCCCCTTATAAATAGTTCCACAAGATTCCTTTGCCGAGTTCTTCATTTAATGGGATGTCACCTTGCTCCTATCCTTAAAGAAGTTTCTACTGGAGGCTGGAGAGGTGGACCAGCAGTTAAAACCACTAGCTACTCTTCCAGAAGACTTAGCTTTGCCAGCACCCACACTGGATAGTTCACAACACCTCTAACTTCAACGTCAGAGAATCCAGTGCTCTCTTCTGGCCTCCGTGATCACCAGATACATGATACATAGATTTAACATGCAGACCAAACACCTATACACATAAAATTAAAATATTTTTAAAAAGTTTCTACTGGATCTTGCCAATATTCCCAAATGTGGCACAAGTGTGTGCCACAACCCCTAGTTTTATATGATGTGAGAGGGACTGAACCTAGAGCTTTGTGTATGCTAAGACAAATATTCTCCCGATGGAGTTATGTACAGAATATCGTCCTCCTCACACTGTATCAATGGCTATAAGAAAGATTTGGAGGCTAAGTAGCATGTGTCTATAACCTCAGCATTTAGAAAAAGGAGGCAAGCCAGGTGGTGGTGGCGCATGCCTTTAATCCCAGCACTTGGGAGGGAGAGGCAGGCGGATTTCTGAGTTCGAGGCCAGCTTGGTCTACAGAGTGAGTTCCAGGACAGCCAGAGCTATACAGAGAAACCCTGTCTCGAAAAAGCCAAAAAAAAAAAAAAAGAGGTGGTAAGAGGATTGCTCTGAAGAGTCTCATTTTTTTTAAAGATTTACTTATTTCATGTGTATGAGTACACACTGTAGCTGTACAGATAGTTGTGAGCCTTCATCTGGTTGTTGAGAATTGACTTTTAGGACCTCTGCTCACTCTGGTTGGCCCCGCTTGCTCAGTCCTTTCTCTCTCTGGCCCAAAGATTTATTTATTATTATATATAAATACACTGTAGCTGACTTCAGACACACCAGACAGAATAGGGTGTCAGATCTCATTACGGATGGTTGTGAGTCACCATGTGGTTGCTGGGATTTGAACTCAGGACCTTTGGAAGAACAGCTGGTGCTCTTACCCGCTGAGCCATCCCCCCAGCCCCAAAGAGTCTCATTTTTAATTATGTGTATATGGTATGTATGTTATGTATGAATAGGTGCATGTGCATGCAGGTTTCCATGGTTCCCTTGGACCTTAGCTACAGATAGTTGTGAACTGTCCAATGAGGATGCTGAAAACTGAACTAGGTGGGGCTCTGAAACTAGGTGTTCTGCAAGAGCCATACCAGTGAGTTCTTAACTGCTGAACTGTTTTTCTAGGCCCCAATTTCAAAATGCTTGAAATACAGTTATGATGACTGTAGGTATCATTTATCATCTTTCCTGTTACTATTAAAAAAAAAAAATCACAAAAGGAGCCAGCAAGATGGTTCCGTGGCTGAAGGGTGCTTTCTCCTTGAATTTAATCCCCAGGCCTCACATAACAGAAGGAAAGATGTCTTTCTTTGTCCTCTGACCTCAACACCTGTGTCATGTATGTACACACAAACAAGTAATAAAAAAGATTACAGGAAGTCTAAGCAACTTATAAGCATAATTGTGCAGTTCACAGCAAACTCCCACACTGACTACAAAATCAGTTCATTCCAAATGCTGACAACACCATATTTAGCTTTCAATGCACATAAGTACTCCTGTCTCACTTCAGTAACTTGAATCATTGACTATAACATAAAGGCCTGGACCTCCCTCCTGAAGACTCTAATCAATTATGGCTGGATTCAGTTTTAAGTTCCTATTGTCCAAAACTAACTCTAGTATGTACCATAAGCTGGAACCCATAGTCTGTTACATCTCTGCTTAACATACTAACTAGCTTTGTGGAAAACAAACCTTTAGCCGGGCAGTGGTGGCACATGCCTTTAATTCCAGCACTTGGGAGGCAGAGGCAGGCATATTTCTGAGTTCAAGGCCAGCCTGGTCTACAGAATGAGCTCCAGGACAGCCAAGGCTACACAGAGAAACCCTGTCTTGAAAAACAAAACAAACCTTTGACAAGTATATTTTCTGTTTACAAATAGGAACAAACAAAAAGAACAATTTCTAGCATTTAGTGTTCTCTTTTCTTTCTTGAGAGGGTTTTTCTACGTAGTCCTTGATGTACTGAACTCATTATGTGGAGCATGCTGGCCTCAATCTCACAGAGATCTGCCTCCCTCCACCTTCTTAGTGCTGAGTGGGATTAAAGACATGTATCACCACACCAGGCTCAAGTTTTCAATTTATGCACTTATCAACCCCAGTCTTAGAACATAAAATAACCAACCAAGCTTCTTATTTATTTATTTTTACAGCAAAACTAGATTCACATCTCAAAATTTGTTTTTAAGTCTTACTATGTAACTTTGGCTGTCCTGGAACTCAGAGATCCAACTGCTCCTGCTTCAGGAGTCTTGGGATTAAGGCATTTTTATTAGACATTTAAGTATAAAGAAAAACTGGATCTCATTCCTGGGCTGATCTCATGCCCAGCAGTGCTTTAATCCCAGCACTCAGAAGGCAGAGGCAAGCAAATCTCTTGAACTTGAGGCGAGCCAGGGCCACACAGAGAAACTATCTCAAAAACAAAACAAAATTAGATGTCAGTGCTTGAGAGATGGCTTTAGTGGTTAACAACACTAGCTGTTCTTCCAGAGGACCTAAGTTCAATTTCTAGCACCCACATGGAGGCTCACAGTAAAGTAGAAACAGTGTGGGACAGCAGAAGGGACAGAGAAGGGACTGGGGAAGATGGCTCACGAGGTAAAGGTCTTACGTACAAAGGACATGAATTCAGATCCTCAGCACCCTTTGAACAACAGGGCACATTATTTGTAAGCCCAGTGCTGGAGGACAGAGGGTTGAGAGAGACAAGAAAGCAGATCCCGAGTGCTTGCTCACCAGTCCTGTGGTAACAGCTCCAGAACTAACGTGAATTTGGGAGACATAGGCAGGAGGCACTTTAAGGGCATGATCTACATAGTAAATTCTAGGTCAGCTAGGACTAGCTACATAGTGAGACTGTGCTGGATAGTTTTATGTCAACTTGACCCAAGCTAAAGTCACCTGAAAGGAGGAAACCTCAATTAAGAAAATGTCTCCCTAAAATAGGGCTATAAGGCATTTTATTAATTTGTGATTGATGGGGGAGGGCCCAGCCCATTGTGGGTGGTACCACATCCCTGGGCTGATAGTCCTTCTCTAAGAAAGTAGGTATAGCAAGCCAGTAAGCAGCACCTCCTCATGGCCTCAGGATCAGCTCCTGCCTTCAGATTCCTGCCTGTCTGATCAGGTCCTTTTCCCGGCTTCCTTCAATGATGCACTACAATGTGGAAACATAAGGCAAATAAACCCTTTCATTCCCAACCTGCATTTTGGTCATGGCATTTCATCATAGCAACAGAGACCTTAAGACAGAGACCTAGTGAGATACGGTCTCAAAACAGTAAAGAGCAATAGTAGAAAGATATCCAATATCAACCTCTGGCCTCCATGCATACACCCAGAAGCCAGATGTGAAGGCCCATGCCTATAATCCTCGAACTTAGGAAGCCATGGTAGGAGGACTGCCATGAATTTGAACTCACAGCTAGAAAGAAAGAAAGAGGAAGAGAGTTAGAGAATGAGGAACTGCAACTCTTATAAGTAGGGAGCAGAGGAATCAGAAATTCAATACTTGTCAGCTGCATAGCAAGTTTGAGGCCACCTTGAACTACATGAGACCTAATTTCAAAAAAAAAAAAAAAAAAAAAAAAAAAAAAAAAAAAAGAAAGAATAAAAAAAGCGGACAATACAGTTTCACTGGTAAAGGCCCCTGCTGCCAAATCTGATGACATGAGTTCATAAGGAGAGACCTGACTCCTGAAAGTTGTCCACTGACTTCCATGAGCACTGTGCCCTGTCCTATGCATACTAAATAAATGAATAAATAAATAAATAAGTAAAATACATTTTAAAAAAGAGAGGGGGAGGGGAAGAAGAGGAGAGAAAGGAATAAAGAAACTGCTAGCCAATGCTTCTAGAGAGAGACATTTTTTTCCCAGTCAGCTCTATTCTATTTCCAAACAAATTCTCATCCTATTTGTATTTCTCTACTGAGGCTGGAAAACCTGGGGTTATCACTGTGAAAATGTGTGTTTATAAAGATTTATGATACTTCCAAGAAAAGAAATAGATTCTACGTTTTCACACAGTTTAAGTAATAGCGCTCAGAAGACATAGTTCAGAAGTGGCAGGAGACTCTTCTTGCTTCTTAAATCTGCACTCTGTTCAATCTTTCTTACTTCTTCCCCCTTTTGGGTGGAACTCAAGTCTCCCAAGTTTTTCTTATATCAAGAGACAGAGACAAAGGTGGAAAACAGAAACATAACAAAAGCCAGAAGACAATTAAGTAGTGTCTCTGGTAGCAAGGATCACCAAATGTACTAAGTGTCTTGTTAGCTCACTGTCAACCAAAGCAGCCCACACAGCACAGGGCAGACCGAGCGCCAGCAACCTCTCCCTCTGTCCTTTCCTGGCGCCTACTAAAAATTCACTTGTTTTTCACTTTCGTTTGAATGAGCCGAAGGAAAAGGTAGGACGGATTCTAGGTCAAAGTAAAAGAAACCAAAGTGTACAAACTAATACCATATGCACACCAGGTAATTTCCTCAGTGAGATCCCACTACACAACCCCAAGCATCCTGAGAATGCGATTTTGTTTTGTTTTAAGACAAGTGTTTCTTTGCTTACTGCCCTTACTGCCCTGGAACTTTGTAGACCAGGCTGAGATCTGCCTGTCTCTGCCTCTCGACTTCAGGGATTAAAGGCTTCTGCCACCTCAGCCCAGCTGGGAGAATGCATTTTTTAAGGAGTCACAGTCTCCATTCAAGGTTCATAGCTCCATTCTCACCGGACTGATGATGAAACAATGTTCATTAGAATACTTATGTGCCAAGCATTGTATGGTGTGAGTGAGGTATTACAAACCGAAGCTTAGCAATTTTGAGGGACTTGACTAGGGTCACATTATATTGAATGGCAAAAAGAACTCAATTGTATGACTAGTCATCCAGGCTATGGACAAAGCCTCAGAGACATAAGACTATTTCCACAAAGATGCTCAAAGCAATACCCACAAGTACTCACTCAAATGTCAAGTGGGGAAATTTGAAGTAAACTATGGCTCAAAAACAAGATGGTATGCTTCATGGGAATATAGAGTAACTTTAAGGGCAAAGTTAAAAGCACAGAAACATTTGAAATATGTGTGCTAAGAAAGCAAAGCACACCTCTACACACACTGCATGTGTGTGTACAATCATTTCTAGAAGGAAATGTCCACAAGAAATTTTTATCTATTTTGTTCAGAGCTATTTTGGTAGTGTCCCCAACACAGCAGGCACTAAAACACATAATGGCTGAATAAATGAATTTCAGTAAAGTAATATATGTGAACAAGAACTGCTGGGAATGACAAGCTAGGAAATTTATTTGTTAATGGAATTACAAATGATGTTCTTGCTCTTTCTTGACTCCATCTTCACCACGACTGCCTGGCTGTTTTATACATTTTTAATCTCTCTTTAAAAATAAATATATTAGTAAAACACATCAACATCCTGGCCATCTATTTGAAACACAGAATTTATTCCAGACTATACTTAAATACAAGCATTCAAAGAAACCTGGTATCAAGTCACAGCAGAAATCAGAGGCACTCTGTAGAAACATTTAGTGTTACCATGCTCAACCTGAAAAGAATCCCCATGAGCAGCAACAAGAAAAAAGGAAGAGCCGGTCAGTGGTGGCACATACCTTTGATCCCAGCACTTGGGAGGCAGAGGCAGGCGGATTTCTTGAGTTCGAGGCCAGCCTGGTCTACAGAGTGAGTTCCAGGACAGCCAGGGCTACACAGAGAAACCCTGTCTTGAAAAGACCAAAAAAAAAAAAAAAAAAAAAAAAAAGAAAGAAAAAAAGAAAAAAGAAATGAGTATGTAGATAACAGAAATATAATGGTCTTAAAATTCAACTATTTCAGAATAAAAGGTCAATTTGGTAATTAAGTCTTCAGATATTGTACATGTCTCTGACACCACCTAAGAAAAATTAAACACAAATTATTTTGTGTTAAAGAACATCAACCGCAGGGTGGTGGTGGTGCACGTCTTTAATCCCAGCACTTGGGAGGCAGAGGTAGGCGGATTTCTGAGTCTGAGGCCAGCCTGGTCTACAGAGTGAGTTCCAGGACAGCCAAGGCTACACAGAGAAACCCTGTCTCGAAAAAAAACAAAAAACAAACAAACAAAAAGAATATCAACCAACGGGGTTGACAAAAGTATAGAAGAACCAGGTTGTTTTCAACACAATACTGCATATAAAGTCAGAAGCACTAAAAATTCATCATTTACCCACAAATGGGGGAGAGGGAGGAAGAATGATCCAGAGGAAGAGCGTAACATATTTGCCTACCTCCTCTTGAAGAACAAAAACTAGACTTTAAAATAAATTAAAGCAAGAGGGTGAGAGAATCTAGAGAACATTCTGCCAGCTCTATTGAATTTAATAACCCATGAAGAACTATAAATACTCATAATAACTAGCTTAATTCTCCTCTCCCCAAGGCTTGACAAGTGAGCAACATATTTCCGTGACACTCAGGCCCTAAAGTTTTCAAAGTTTATTCCTTTCCCCCAGTAATAAGAACACTTCACAATAGTCCTCAGTTCATTTCCTTTTCCCTATACATCATACATCCTCATTTCCTTTTCCTTATACATCATACATCCTCATTTCCTTTTCCCTATACATCATACATCCTCAAGCTTGCACAGAAGGCAATCTTCCTTCCACGCTCACTGCAGTGGGGTCTGAATGTCTTCTACCTCATTTTGAAAGAAATTTATGACATTGACTTAAACATTTTTGTTTGTACATATGTGTTCATTTGTGTGAGTACAGTACTTCCCGGTGGATCCTGGGGAAATAAACCTCAGACCATCTGACTTGGTAGTAAGCACCTTTACCTACCGAGCCATCTTATTTTCATTTTTTTAATTTTTATTTATTTATTTTTTTTTTTGGTTTTTCGAGACAGGGTTTCTCTGTATAGCCCCAGCTGTCCTAGAACACAGAAATCCATCTGCCTCTCATTTCCTTCATCTCCCAAGTGCTGGAATTAAAGGCGTGCACCACCATCGCCCACATCTACCTCACTTTTAAGACTCTCCTGCCTCAGTACTAAATTCAGGTAGTACACTATAGTTGCTGGGCTAGACTGAATGCAGAGTGACCATTTCTCTTTCCTCCTGCAGCAGGTGGAATATCTGCATCGCTGATTACACCTTAAACATGATGCTAAGAGGAGAACACAAAGGGGAAGAGGGATATGTTGCAATTTACCCATCATCATCCATCATGATGATGTTTCCGGCTAGGCCAAGGCTGAGTATCTTTTCCTGAATAAACTTAGCAAATGCTTCAAGAGTATCATGAACAGTCACTATGGTGTTATATACCTTTATTTTGAGCACACAGGAAAGAGGCAAGAGGATCAGGAAATCTGAGATACATAGCAAATCTGAGAACAGTCTGTACTGTATGAGATACTGTCTCAAACAAAGGGAGGTGGGGGTGCTGGGAAAATGGCTCAGCCCTGGAAAGTACTTAGTGATCAATTATGAAGACCATCTGATAGGCAGCTCACTGACAATCTCTCTACCTTTAGTGGGTACCTGCACAAACATGTACAACAATACACACACACGAACACAGACATAGAACAGTAAGTACTAAATGACAAAATTCTTGACTAATCTGTATTTTTTTTAAATAACTAATCTATATTCTTTTTTTTTAAAGATTTATATATTATTTATTATATGTAAGTACACTGTAGCTGTCTTCAGATGCACCAGAAGAGGGCGTCAGATCTCATTATGGATGGTTGTAAGCCACCATGTGGTTGCTGGGATTTGAACTCATGACCTTCCGAAGAGCAGCCGGTGCTCTTCCCTGCTGAGCCATCTCACCAGCCCAACTAATCTGTATTTTATAATAAAAAGCTATCATAGGACTAGAGACATGGCTCAACAGTTAAGAGCATTCTCTGCTCTTCCAGGACCTTCAGTTCCCAGTACCCATGTCAAGTCACAACCCTAACTCTAATTTCAAGGTATCCAATGCTGTCTTCTAGCATTGGAGGATAGCAGACAAGTACCTAGTGCAGACATCTATCTATCTATCTATCTATCTATCTATCTATCTATCTATCTATCTATCTATCTATCTATCACCTACCTACCTACCTACCTACCTACCTATCTATCTAGAACCTGATATGGGTTCTGGGAGCCAAACTGATTCTCTGGAAGAATAACAGGCATTTTAAATTATACACATATAATATAACATGTGGCTCACAACCATCTGTAATGGGATTCGATGCCCTCTTCTGGTGTGACTGAAGACAGCAACAATGTATTCACATAAAATAAATAAACCTTTAAGAAAGGGCATTGGATCCCATTACAGACGGTTGTGAGCTACCATGTGGTTGCTGGGAAATGAACTCAGGACCCCTGATAGAGCAGTCAGTGATCTTAACCACTGAGCCATCTCTCCAGACCCAAATAAATAAATCTTAAACAAACAAACAAACAAAAAAACTGGGCATAGTAAAGAGACTTGAAATCCTAACACTGGGAATGCATAAACAGGTAGATCCTGGGGCTCACTGGTTACTCAGTCTAGTCTACTTGGTGAACCCCATACCAACTTGAGACCCTGTCTCAATAAATGCAGTGTTCAGCACCTGCGGAACACCTAAGGTTGGCTTCTGGACTCTACATGCATACTTGTGTACACACACACACATGAGGAAACAAGAATACAGCTAGAGAGAGTTCTATGAAGTGATTACCTTGCAAGCATCAGGACTTAAATTTGATCCTTCGAGCCAAGTAAGAGTTACATACTTATAATCATTGTGCTGAGACAGAGACAAAAGGATCCCTTTAGTTGGCTGGCTAGCTAGTCAGGAAACCCAGATTCACTGAGAACCTGCCTCAAACAATAAAGTGACTGAGCATGGTGGCACACACCTTTAATCCCAGCACTTAGAAGGCAGAAGTAGGCAGATCTCTGAGTTTCAGTATAGCCAGGGCTATGTAGAGACCCTGTTCCAACAAACAAAGGAAAGAAAAGGAAGTGGCAGCCCATGAGATTGCTAACCTCATGACTTGAGTTTGATCCCAGGGACCCTACAGTAGAAAATAAGAACTCCCACAATGTCTTCTGACTTCCATTTGTGTGCTGTGGTATGTGCATACATATATGTTCAAATACAAATAAATACATGGAATTTTTAAAAATTAAAAATAAGCAGCTAGAGAGATGGCTCTTCAATCAAGAGTACTAGCTGTTTTTTCAGTGATTCTCAGCAATAACGTGTAGACAGGCATCTGTAACTCTAGTTCCAGGTGATAAAAAATCTTCTTCTGGAGTCATGAATACCTGGTACCTTCCAAGTAGTACACAGACATACATGCTGGCAAAACACCCATATACATTTTTTTTTCTAGACACGGTTTCTCTGTGTGTAGCCCTGGCTGTTCTGGAACTCACTCTAGACCAGAATGGCCTGGAAATCTCAGAGATCCACCTGTCTCTGCCTCCTGAGTGATAGGATTAAAGATATGCACTACCACACGGCTAAAGAAAATTAAAAAGTTTAAAATAAATAAGGTTGAGGGTCAGTAAGAAGGTCTAATGGGTAATGCTTGTCACAAAGACTGATGACCTGAGTTCAAGTCCCAGAACTAACTGGTGAAAGGAAATAATCAAGTTATTCCTGACCTCTACATGCACACCATGGTACCTAAAAACCACCTCCAGGTAAATAACTGCAAACTAAGGAGGAGAGTGATCGAGGACAACACCTAACAACTATAGCCTCCAAGCACATGCATAGACATCTCCACGTGAACACACATACTTCCATGTGTGCATCCACCACTACATTCACAAAAGACAGGGAAAAAAAAGGGATGTTTGCTGTGAAGGCAGTGACAGGATTCCTAGGGTTCATATAAACTCACAGGAAGAAATTATAGTAACAGAAGTAATTTT
>NW_022196906.1:102341693-102343996 GCF_008632895.1 Mastomys coucha
AGACACATTCTCTCCATTATTTGGCTCTAACTATAATGGAAATCTTTTTTTTAAAAACATTTATTTATTATTATATGTAAATATATATAAGTAGCAGTCTTCAGACATACCAGAAGAGGGTGTCAGATCTTTTTTTTTTCCCCGCCCCTTTGGTTTTATCAAGACAGGGTTTCTCTGTGTGTCCCTGGCTGTCCTGGAACTCACTCTGTAGACGAGGCTGGCCTTAAACTCAGAAATCCGCCTGTCTCTGCCTCCCAAGTGCTGGGATTAAAGGTGTGCTCCACCACCACCTGGCTAGATCTCTTTACTGATGGTTGTGAGCCACTATGTGGTTGCTGGGACTTGAACTCAGGACCTTCAGAAGAGAAGTCAGTGCTCTTAACTGCTGAGCCATCTCTCCAGCCCCTATAATGGAAATCTTATAGGCCAGGCTGACCTCACACTCACAGAGATCAGCTTGCCACCATGCCCAGAGCAATTTTTCTTTAAATATTATTACATGATCGCTAAAAAATACTTATGCATACAAGATGTTCTTCCTTCCATTTTTACAATGAAGAGTTCCAGCAGTCTCTCACAACAACCAGTCTAGTGTCTAACTATCTATAGTTGTCACTTTCTTTCTTTTCCTTTTTTTTTTGGTTTTTGGTTTTTTTCGAGACAGGGTTTCTCCGTGTAGCCTTGGCTGTCCTGGAACTCACTCTGTAGACCAGGCTGGCCTCGAACTCAGAAATCTGCCTGTCTCTGCCTCCCAAGTGATGAGATTAAGGGCATGTGCCACCACTGCCCTGCTATAATTGTCACTTAGTAACAGATGTTTCCTTTGTTCTCTCTCCTCAGCTCTACCAACCTGTCTAGTATCTGACTGTCTAGTTGTCACTCAGTACAGATATTATCTTTGTTCTCTCTCCTAGCTCTTGGTTAGGTTTTCATGGCATCTCATTTTTGCAGCACAAGGAATAGAATCCAGATTCCTGTGCATGGTAAACAGGAGCTCTAATAATGAATTCTATCTTCAAAGAAAGAGGGTGGATAGAGGGTTAACTACAAGGTTCTCACTATGTAGACTGGCTGGCCTTAAACTTTTGATTCTTTGTAATTGGTTTTCTTTCTTTCTTTCCTTTTCTTTTTTTTTTTTTTTTTTTTTTTTTTTTTTTTTTTTGGTTTTCCCAGACGGGGTTTCTCTGTGTAGCCCTGGCTGTCCTGGAACTCACTCTGTAGCCCACGCTGGCCTTGACCTCAGAAATCTGCCAGCCTCTGCCTTCCAAGTACTGGGATTAAAGGCATGCGCCACCACTGCCAAGCTTTTGGGTTTTTTTGTTTTGTTTTGTTTGTTTTGGCCCACCTTCCACTCTTGGAAAAAGCTATCTTACTACTAGATTCTGTCAGAACATGTATAAAGTCACACTCTGACACCAGGCCCTGCTCTAACTGAAGCCCAGTATGTCAAAGACCTCACATTTTAGGCTGGGGATTTGACTCACTAGATAAAAGGCACTTGCCTTTCAGCCTGAGGATCTAGTTTGGTCTCTGTGACCCACATGGTAGGAGAGTAGTCTATTAGACTTCCTCTAATAGTCCTTTGACCTCCACAGGCACCGACCCTATGGCATGCCTGCACACAAGAAAATAAATGTAATTTTTTGAGATAGGTCTCACTATACAGACCTGGATGAACTAGAAATCAATCTGTAGACCAGACTGGCCTGGAACTTACAAACATCAGCCTGTCTCTGACTTCCAAGTGCTTGATCAAAAATATCCATCACCATGCCTGCCCATGCAAACAAAAAAAATAAAATAAAGATCCCAAATTCCAAAATATTTAAAACATTTTTTTAAACCTTAGGCTTTATCAAAAGCTAATCTTTTGTTTCTGTTGTCTTTTTTTTTAAATTGCAGCTCAACTTGACAAGTAAAGCAGATATTTAGCTTTTGTTCACAGAAAGCTGTTCATGAGGCTCATTTTAAATTACACATCTAAGTTTTTCTATGAGCCAAGCAGTATCTAAGTCATAGGAAACACGTATATATGTCTCAGAATAGTGCAGACAACGATGAAGACACTGTCACAGTCATGGTAAGGACACGGTCACCACACCCAGCACCTCTTCCTTATTCTTGCTCCCTCCCCCACTATTGTAGAATACTGTTTTGTTCCCTGTTGTCTCATGAATCCCAAGCTGGCCTCTACCTAGTCTCCTCCACCCCTCAAAGCTGCAGTCACGGGTGATACCAAACCAGTTCCCTTCTTTAGTATTGCTACCTCTCTCCAACTTTTTACCTTGTTTTAGAACCACTTG
>NW_022196906.1:102344006-102360060 GCF_008632895.1 Mastomys coucha
TCACTCTGTAGACCAAGCTGGCCTTGAACTAAGCACGTGATTCTTTGTGATTTATTAATTTGTTTCAAGACAGAAGTAGTGCCAGGTGGTGGTGGCGCACGCCTTTAATCCCAGCACCTGGGAGGCAGGGGCAGGTGGATTTCTGAGTTCGAGGCCAGCCTAGTCTACAGAGTGAGTTCCAAGACAGCCAGGGTTATACAGAGAAACCCTGTCTCGAAAAACCAAAAAGAAAAAAAAAAAAAGACAAAAGTAGCTTTTGTTGTCCTGAAACTCACTCTGTAGACCAGGCTGGCCTCATGAACTCACAGAAATCCCTTCTCTGTCTTCTGAGTTCTGGGATTAATAGCATAGGCCATCACAGCAATTTATTAATTTTTATTTTATGTGCATTGGTATTTTACCAACATGTATGTCTATGTGACATTATTGGATCCCTTGAAACTGGAATTACAGATGTGATCTACCATTTGGGTGTTGAATATTGAACCCAGATCCTCTGGGAAGAGCAGCCAGAGCTCTTAACTCATGAGCCATCTCTCCAGCCCTGCTAGAACTACTTGAAACAGGTCCTCTACAGGTATGAGAACTAAGCCTCAATTTCTGTTGCCTAGAACCAAGAAGAAAAAAAAGATGCTAACATGCTCCTTAGTGAACTTCAGAAGAGAACAGCGGAACATGCTCCCAACAGCTGTGTTGTGGGTCATTCTCTCCTCTCCTTTCCTTCTTAACCTTTATAGTCTGTTTCAACTCTCCAACTCTTAATTCTCAACTTCATTCCTGACTTTTCTTTCTTTTCTTGGTCATGAAGACAGATCAGTTCCTTTCCTGACAATTTAGGAGGCTACACAGCAAAGACTAGAAAATCCAACTCCCACCAAAAGCAGCAGCAACCGCTCAACAATCCAGAAAACCCACAAGTATTCAAGAAATTATCTAGTATCTACTGTGAATGTAATACTCTAACAGCAAAGATGGCCAGAACCTGACAATCCAAAGTTTGAGAGATGATGCCAAAATGCTCAAAAGGATCAAACATAAAGCTGTCAGAAGGCTGAAATACATCATCCAGAAGAAACACACACATACATAAGGGGTGGGGGTTGGGGGGAGGAAGGGAAGCTGGAGTAGTAGAAAATACCTGCAATCTCCAACTCAAGAGACTAACTTAGGAAGATTTGGCGGGCAAAGCCTGGATGAACTTCACAGCAACTCTGTCTCAAAACAAAAACAAAACAAACAAACAAGCAACCCCCCTCCCAAATCCAGGGGTGCTTTTAGGGAGTTCAAGGCCAGCCTAGTTTACATATCAAATTCCACAGAAACCCCATTTCAAAAAAAAAACAAAAATGAAACTATAAAAAAAAGAAAACAAAAAAGAAAAGGGGAAAAAAGAGGGAAGGGAGGATGTTAAGAGCTGGAGAGTTGCTCGGTGGGTGGCTGAGAGCTTTTAGTGTTCTTGCAGAGGATCCAAGTTCAGTTCCCAGGACCCATATTGGACTAACAACCACCTGTAACTCCAGCTCCAACACCTCTCTGGCCTCAGCCACTTGCAGTCACATGAACATATCCCCACAAACACATACACACATACACAACTTAAAAAATGATAAGTCATCTTTAAAAGATTAGAAAATAACCCTGGTGGTAATGGCACATGCCTTTAATTTAGCCCTTGGGAGACAAAGGCAGGAGGATGTCTGTGAGTTTGAAGCTAGCCTGATTTACAGAGCAAGTTCCAGGACATCTAGGGCTACACAGAGAAACTGTCTTGAAAAAAACAAAACAAAACAAAACAAAAACAAAAAACAAAAGAAAAAGGTAAAAAAGCAATTAGAAAGGAAATGTCAGATTTGTGGATCGATACTGCATAGTTTCTTTGACCAAGGTTAGGAAGCTCCCATTTAAGCAAAGGACTTCTAAGTCCCTTTCGAACTGTGCCGACTTTTCTGTCCCTCTAAGCCTGGTAAATGGCTCAAACACCAATCCTTTCTGTGTTTTGTTTTTAACATTTTATAACACACACAAAATGCACATATGTAAACTATAACACAATGTTTGTTACATATAACTTAACGTTTTGCTATTTTCCTCGTGAAGGTGACATATGGTCAGCACCTGTAAAGCCCTCTGACTTTATTACCCTTTCCTGTCCTCAGGGTTCTTTAGTATGCTGGATTATTGCTTGTGCTTTTCACTGAGTGACTCTCCCTGAGAGGCCCTAGGGCATTGGTTGAGACCACACTTGTGGCCAAACAATACAAGTTTGTGGGGTTTGATGGGATTTTATTTTATTTTATTTATTTATTTATTTATTTATTTATTTATTTATTTTTGCGGCAGGGTCTCACTTTGTAACCTTGGTTGGCCTTGAACTCAGAGATCCACCTGCTTCAAGTGTGTACACTATACCCAGCTTTGCAGGATTTCTGAGGAGGACCAGGATGTTGGTCAGGACTGTATATATCCCATGCTGGCTTCAGACAAATTATGTAGTTTAGTGTGATACTGAGCTGATTCTGCCTCTACCCGCCAAGTGCTGGGGTTAAAGGCCTGTAGGACCATGCACAGGCCCACAGGCTTTTTATGCTGGATATCAGACATTATATACAACAATCCTTTCTAGAAATTCATACATGATACATATGGGTATTCCCATTTAAATAACTATAAGAAAATTTGGTTGGCATGTCTTGTTTTCTTTGGTTAGTTGGTTATTTTCTGAGACAGTCTTGTCAGCCAGCTTTGAACTCACTGTAAGCCTGGGGCCCTGAATTTACTGTGATCTTTCCACTGGCACCTCCACAGTGCTGGGATTACAGATGCGTCATCATGCCTAGCCTATCATTCCTTCTAACTTTCAGTTGGCATTATTTGGGGTAGAGGAGCATGTGCAACACAATACACTCAAAATCAGAAGACAACTTCCCTTCCACCTTTCTCTGCACTCCAGAGAGTAGCCTAAGGTGGTCAGGCTGTGTACAAGGCCAGGGCTTCTACCTGCTGAGCCCCACTGACCCTCAGTGCAATCCAGCAAAACCCACGAGGAAATTCATGAAGCAAAGTCAACAAAACAGTAAAGAAGATAAAAGCTCTCATTTTCACATTTTGGTGAACATCTTGCAAAGAAAGCATACTGTAAAAACATCTAAGCATTTAAAAGCATTTAGGCATCCAAAAAGGCAATAACCGGCCTGAGATGTGAGACTCAAAAAGGATGCTGGTCTACGTGGTAAACGAGACAAAGCACCCAACAACTCTTTTGGAAAAACTGAGTAGAGTCACTTTTTAAAAGTTTTATACTGATATGCCCAATGATAAGCTCTGAGAACTGTTTTTATTATGAAAACTCTCAAAACAGATAACTACCAGTACACTTGAAATCAGTTGAGTTCTCAACCGGAAGGCATTGGTCACGGCAAAACAGGGGGCCTGGATTCTTTTACTAAGGTTGTAGGTTTGGGTTTCAAGCTCTAAGACCATTCAATCAGTATGTAAGAGTGATTGATTAGCAACAGACCATCCTTCAGTTTCACCCGGGAGATTACAATTGAGCTGGCAGCACTACTCACCTTTAAGACAGAGGCTAAGCTGGTCATATGTTCATGGAGGGCACCTTCAGACTCCTTATAGGTCAAGCAAGTGAATTGATACTCTTCGGGATCAAAAGCATCAGCCCCCTGCTGCTCCACATCACTGGCTACTCCCACATAGTAGTCCTCTATGTCCCCAGGGTCCTCTTCCTCTTCCTCTTCTTCCTCACAGTTTGGGTCATAGTCCTCTTCATTGCTGTCAGACCCTTGGCTGTTCATGTCCACGGACATCTTAACATCCAGCCAAGTTGCAGATCAGGAAAGCAGTTGCTTTTTCCCCTACCCCTAACTTTTATTGTTTTCTCAAATGCATTAGCATTTATTGTCTTCTAAGAGAAAGGAAAAAAGTATTACTATCTCTCTATGAACAATTAAAGTAGAAATCATTCAACAATCAAAATAACAAAGCCCTAGCCCTGCTCCCACTACAGTCTATCTCAATTCACCCCCACCCCCACCCCCAAACAGGGGTTTTCGGAGTAACTCTGGCTGTCCTAGAACTCTCCTACCTCTGCCTCTGAGTCCCGAAATTAAAGACGTGGGGCTGGAGAGATGGCTCAGCGATTAAGAGCACTGACTGCTCTTCCAGAGGTCCTGAGTTTAAATCCCAGCAACCACATGGTGGCTCACAACCATCTGTAATGAGATTTGATATCCTCTTCTGGTGTGTCTGAAGACAGCTACAGTGTATTTATGTATAATAAATAAATAAATCTTTAAAAAAAAAATTAAAGACATGCACTACCTGCCCCAGTTGCCTATCTCAATTCTAGTTTCTTTTAGAACCCTTCTCCATCCATCCGAAGACTATGCTTATCAAAGGAAATCCTTCCATTAAGAGCCGGAAACCCACAGGTCAAATATTGCCTCCAAGCCTGAAACTAATTCCAACATTACAAAATTAAAGAACTGTTTAAATCACCTGTAATGTTTAAAGATCTGCCCTGCAGATATCACCCAAACTGTCTGCGTCATAGGATTTCCATCTGAAATGAAAAAAGACAATATTCATATTTTTAGAACTAATACCCTACTCTTCATGTTTATTGTTTTTGTTTCTTTTTTTTTTTTTTAAGATTTATTTATTTATTATATGTAAGTACACTGTAGCTGTCTTCAGACGCACCAGATGAGGGCGTCAGATCTCATTATGGGTGGTTGTGAGCCACCATGTGGTTGCTGGGATTTGAACTCATGACCTTCCAAAGAGCAGTCGGTGCTCTTCCCCGCTGAGCCATCTCACCAGCCCTGTTTTTGTTTCTTTTAAGACAGGGTTTCACCACATGACGGTCTTGCAACTCTACAGACCAAGCTTACCTTGAATTCAGAGACCCACCTGCCTTGGCTTCTCAAGCTTGAGATTAACGAACGTGTGCTGCCATGCCCAGCTGTTTTGTTTCTTTCATTTATGTGTTTAAGTGTTTATGTGTGGGTAAAGGCCACCTTGAGTGGAAGTCAGACAACAGTTGGTATAAGGTTGTTCTCTCCAACTATTTGAGTTCCAGGGATTTAAAGAAGGTCTTTAGGCTAGAGAGATGGCTCAATGGTTAAGAGCACTGACTGCTTTTCCAGAAGTCCTGAGTTCAATTCCCAGCAACCACATGGTGGCTCACAACCATCTGTAATGGGACTAATGCCCTCTTCTGGTGTGTCTGACAAATCTAAAACAAACAAACAAGTACGTAATAAAGACGGTCTTCAAGATTGGCAGCAAGTGCTTTTATCTTCTGTGCTGTCCCACAAGACCACTTTTTTTTTGGTGATAGGATCTTGATATATATCCTAGATCTATAGGTATGTGTCACTACACCCAGTTTGCAAACTCGTATTACTTATCTAGCAGAGGAAGACTGAACCCAGCATCTCACACAGAGCTAACTAGGTAAGCACTTTATCCCTCAACCTTCTACCCGCCAACCCAGACCCATACTCTCTAAGTAGCTCTGGCTGACCTGGAAATGTGTTAGACCAAGCTGGCCTTGAACTCACAGAAATCAGACTGCCTCTGCCTCTTGAGTTCAGGGATTAAAAATATGCACCACATGCCCAACCCTGTGTTACTTTTTGGGACAAGGTCTTATTATGTTGACTAAGCAAGCCTAAAACTCACCTTGTTTGAGGTAGGGTTTGTATTACCAATGCATAAACCAGGCTAGGTGGCCTAAGACCTGCCAGAGTCTGTCTCCACCTCCCACAGTTGAGTAGAAATACTGGAATTACACACTTCAGTGCCTAGGTTTACATGGTGGCACATGCCTGTGATCCTAGAACTTGTGAGGTGGAAGGAATTATCAAGGTCATCAAAATGCCTCAACTTTACAATAAAAATGCACCTAATTAGGCAATAGTAATATCCATCTCCAACTTTACTCTGTGACCATGAACATAAGCTACTCCTGGAACATGGTCCATGAATGAAACTGTGTGGGAATTCTGAGTGCTTGTAGGAAAACTCCTAGAAAATAGATTCTTATGACCTCAGTTTCTTCACAACACGGAATTGTTCTTGGAATGTGTTCTCCTGCTTCTCCCAAGTGTAGCTTCTTAACAGTTTATTCATTATTGTTTGTTGTTACTCAATTAAATGTGTAAACTATCCACATTTGGGGGGTCCTTGTGATCTTACCAAGTTCGAACTCATGAGAACTTTACTTATTTGGTTTCTCTTAACCCTCAGAGTATAAAATATTCAGAGTATAAATGCTCTGAATAAAGTTGGCTATTTAGTCAGACTTTTGTCTCCCTCATTTATCAGGTCCCAGGCCTCTAGAGTGGTAAACATGCTACCATGCCCAGTCACCCCATATTACAAAGGCCACCTGGTTTTTCTAGACACATGGATCCTACTATCCAAGACTTGTAAAATACTACATTTTTTTAATGTCTATTGCTCCTTTCTGTAGGATTTCTTGGGCAACCAGAACTTATAACTGTCGAAGAATACTTCAATTATAGATAGGAAAATACAAATTAACTAAAAATCAAAGTCCACACAAATAGCATGGAAAATTATTTCCCAAATAATGGAATAGCCAGACATGGTGGTGCACTAGGGAGGCAGAAGCAAGTAGATTTGAGTTTGAAGCCAGCCTAATCTACAGAGCTAGTTCCAGAACAGCCAGGACTACAGAGGGGAAAGAAAAAAAAGGGAAGGGCGGATGGGCTTCCAACGGCTAGGTGAGGTGAGGTGGTGCAAACCTACACCTTTCATTCCAGAATTTGGGAAGCCAAAGACTGACTGGTAAATTCAGTGAGCTGCACGGTTAGATGCTGTCTCAAATAGAGGCTTACAGATGAAGCTGGGATGTATAATGGCTAAGTACCTTGCCTAGGATCACACAAAGCCAACTGGCAGAGGCAGCATGAGAACTCCATTCTAAGGAGATTCTAGTCATCACTCTCACTCTGGGGACCAGATTCAAAGCTACAGAAATCTGACTAACAAAAGAGCACACCCTTTCAAATTCTGATTTCTCCTTAGGACCTGTCCAGAACAAGGCTCACAGCTTTTTCACCAGCCAAATATTTAAGGAGATGGCAATCCAGGGTCTCTAATAGAATTGACTCTTCCATATACTTCCTGGTGTTCTAGATTCAGATCTAAATAAAGCTGTTTTAAAATAAAAATTTTAAAAGCACACACATATTTTTGATACAAGGTCTCACTATGAAGACCAGGCTATCTGTCCTCAAACTCAGAGATTGCAGCCTCCTGAATGCTGAGACTAAAGGTGAGTGAAACCATTAGACTCTGTTAAGTAGATTCCTGAAGGAATGCTAGCCTTGCTGAGTTTGGTGGCACATTCTGGGATCCCCAGTGTAGGAGTTTCAGCAGGAAGATCAAAAGTGGGAGACTAGCCTGGGCTACACAGCAAGACACTGTCTCAAAATACAAGCACACAAGAAGACTGAGTCCTGACTTTGTTCAAAGGGCCAATGTGCTATTTTCTTAATGTTAGAAAGTATTCAAGATGTTAAATATGACTGTATCTCAGAGAGGAATGGTACAAAATTGGTACTTTTTCCAAGAGTCAAAGTCATCTTCAAAAAAACCTGCCACTCATTTTGAGCTGGCTTTCAAGACATGGCTTCATACAAAAGGATAAAGATCTCTTAGTTTGAAGTTGACGGGAACAAAAAATTTGGCTAGTCTAACAGATGTTTAACTCCAGTTGTAACACTTGGCCCTCAGTGGTCATTTATTAACTACATTTTTCGAAGAAAACTTCTTGGCTGAAAAATACGAAATCAGCAACTTGTTTAAAAACTCAGCAGCGTCCGGGGCGTGGTAATGCCAAGCACTTGAGAGGCAGAAGCAGGGTGAGTTCGAGTTTAGCCTAGTCTACATAGTGAGTTCCTGGACTGCCACGACTATGTAGAGACAGTGTCTAAAAACAACAAACTCGACACCGCATCTGTCCTAATGATGGCACGCAGCCATCCATTACACGGAGCTACTTAAAGTTGGTTTACTTTAAAAAGTAAAGTTTAGCTTCTCAGACACACTAACTACACGTCAACACTAAAATGGCCATGTGTGGCTTAATGGCTACCCTACTGAACAGCAAAGGTCTAGAACGTGTTCGTCGCGACGGAAAGTTCTACGAGACAGAGGAACAAACAGAACTAAAGGCGAGCTCGTCCGAGAACACGGCCGCCTCTCTGCAGGCTAGACCAGGGGCGTCGGGCGTGCCCGCACGTCTCTCCGAAGCGCCCCTGGTCTTCGGGAGATCCGCGCGGACACGGAACCCACGCGCAGGGGAGGACCTTTCCCAGGACGGGCGTTAACAAACAGGGCAGGCGGCGCTGCAAAAGCTCCCAGGCACGACCTAAATCAGGAGCTCCGAGGTGGTGCGTGTTCCAGGAGCGCCCAGAAGGGCAGGCCCCAGTGCACCGGCGCCTGCCGGCCAGAGGCGCTGGCCCGCGACCTCCGGGTGAGCTAAAGAGGCCACGAGGAAGACAAACCCAGGAGAGGCACCGGGCGCCCTCCGGCGCCGGCTGTCGCCCCCGGGAGTGTCTGCCAGTCGGCGGGGAACGTCGGAACCTGGGACGCCCCAGCCTCGCAGGCGGCGGCCGCGGCGGCGGCGAAGGCGGAGCCCCGACCGCGCGCGGGCCCCCCCCCGCCGGCGGCCAGTCAAGAGTAAACAAGGCCTCGACTCGCGCCGCGCACTTACCGGGAGCCGCGACCCCGCGGCCGCAGAGCCCAGGCCAGCCAGACCAGGTCAAGCCGGGCCAAGAGAGTCTGACTGAGGCGTAGCGGCAGCGGAGGCGGCCGGCGGACGCGGGTCAGGCCCGCGCAGCTTCCTCCGGCTGAGCCGTCCCCGCAGCTCCGGAAGTGTTCTGCGCAGCGCGTCACTTCCGGTAGGGGTCGGCCTGCGGTCGTCGGGGGAGGCTCCCAGGCTTCGGACCAATGCGTGGTCGTAGGAATTGCTTCCTCGCGGTCCTAGGTTGAGACCCGCTGGGGAGAAAGTACGGAGCGTTCGCTTCTGAAGGAATGATGTAGACGTACATGTGTTTCCTGCGTTAGCCTACCAGCATCTTTATTCGATTATATACATATACACACATAGAGAGAGAGTGAGTGAGATTTTGTTTATGTTTTTGTTTTTCGAGACAGGGTTTCTCTGTGTGGCCCTGGCTGTCCTGGAACTCACTCTGTAGACCAGGCTGGCCTCCAACTCAGAAATCCACCTGCCTCTGCCTCCCAAGTGCTGGGATTAAAGGCGTGCGCCACCACTGCCCGGCTCTCGATATATATTTTTAGATTTCCTTGCATATCTTTTGTGTGTGTTCCGCGGCTCGTGTGTAGAGGTCAGAGGACAATTTTTCGGGATCAGTTATCTCCTTCCACCACGTGGGTTTCGAGGATCAAACACTTGTCAGGCTTGGCAGTAAGCGCTTTTTACCCACTGAGCCATCTATCAGGCCCTTAGTTGAGATATTTTTAACTTTTTTTTTTTCCGACCAGACGTCTACTCACTTCAACTGTTTATACTCTGATGTACAGCATGAGAAGACATTCTGGCAGCCCTGGAGTAGGTAAAAGGATCATCGTTTCCGGGCAACTATGGTTTGACATTAGCTATACTCGGAATTTCTATGGACGTTAGGAGGAAGTTCTGGCCCCGTGAGCATCAGACTTTAGTTTCTCATGACATTACCTCTCTAGCCACCCACTTCCCCAACTTCCACTCACCTTCACGACCGATATTTTTTGTTTGGTTTGGTTGTATTTAGAAGCAACTCATTATATAGCCAAGGCTGGTTTGCCTTGCTAGATTACCAGACGCAGCGATTCATACATCGTAAGTGTTTCGATGCACAATTTCTACCCACAATATAGACTGTGTTAGGATTCCAGTCCCTTTCTGGTAGTGGTCACCAAGCCTTGTGACAGGAGGCTCACTCAAGTAGCAGCTCCATCGAGATGTTAGTTAACACTGGAGTGAAGCCAGAGGTGCTGTGAGGTAAATGTTTCTGCAAGTCTGTAGATAACCTATTTCTACCTCTCCTGGAGTGTATGTATTCAAGACACCCGGGAAAATGAGGCAGAAAGAAAAAAAGGCTGTATAATAGACTCTTTTATGTAATTTTTTCTTTGTTTGTTTGTTTTTTTCGAGACGGGGTTTCTCTGTGTAGCCCTGGCTGCCCTGGAACTCACTCTGTAGACCAGGCTGGCCTCGAACTCAGAAATCTGCCTGCCTCTGCCTCCCAAGTGTTGGCATGCAAGGTGTGCGCCACCACTGCTCGGGTTAATTCTTGGAAAAAATATAACTTAGGAGACTTGGGAATTGGCTGGGCCATTAAGAGCTCTTGCTGTCCTCTCCAGAAACCTGAGTTCCATTCCCACTATTGATAATGTCCTGTAACTCCAGCTCCAGGGAATCCGAAGCCCTCTTCGGACCTCTTCTGGCACACATATACATGTAGACAAAAAAAATTTTTTAAAATTGTTTTTGTTTTTGTTTTTTGAGAAAAGTTCTCACTATGTATCCCTGGATAACCTGAAGCTCTATACAGACCTAAAACTCACAAACTCACATGTGTGCAGCCACACTCTCTACTTAAAATATATATAAATTTGGGTCATGTACCAAAGTCAGGGGTAATCAAATGTTGAAAGTCTCTAGAGTATGAATTAATAGTACTTGGCAGGCAAAGGCTAGGGAAATCACTGAAAGTTCCAGGCCAGCCTGATCTACATAATACGTTTCAGGCTGCCCAGCAAGGCAGCCTTGAGGTACATAATCAGTAATTATATATATATATTTTAAAGATTTATTTCCTTATTTCATGTATGTGAGTACACTGTCGCTGTCTGCAGACATACCAGAAGAGGGCATCGGATCCCCATTACAGATGGTTGTGCGCCACCATGTGGTTGCTGGGAATTGAACTCAGGACCTCTGGAAGAGCAGTCAGTGCTCTTAACCACTGAGCCATCTCTCCAGCCCAGTAATTATCTTTAATTTAAAAAAAACAAAGTAAAAAAAAAAAAAAAGCAGTGTGCTACTTCCTTTTACAGAGATTTACTTCAATTGATAAAATGTGTCAATTAAATTGGCCTGTAAGCAAGCCATTTTCTTGATTAATGATTGATGTGGGAGGGTCTAGCCAACTATCAACAGTGGCATCCTGGATGGGTGGTCCTGGTAGTATAAGAAAGGAAGCTGAAGCTAGGCAGTAATGGCATTGCCTTTAATCCTAGCACTTAGGAGGCAGAGGTAGATAGAGCTCTGAGTTCCAACAAGGCCAGCCTGGTCTATGAATCAAGTTCCAGGACAGCCAGGGTTATACAGAGAAACCCTGTCTGAAGAGAGGGGGTTGGGGGGAGGAAGGCAGAGCAATCCATGGGATCACACTAGTGAGCCGTGTTCTTCCCTTACCGCTGCTTCACTTCCTGCCTCTAGGTTTTCCTTCTATGAAGGACTATAAGCTGAAAGGTGAGATACATTTTTTTTCCTCTCCAAATTGCTTTTAGTCTTTATCACAGCACTAGAAAGCAAATCTGGACAAGCAATGAACTTGGGAACTTGAATTGACAAAACATATGCACGTAAATCACAATGGTCCCTGCAAAGGATCCGAATCGTATTTTCTGCAAACTAGTTTTCAGCCATCACTTTGAATAACTGGTAACAGATCCACTCCAGTAAGTACTAGAGAGGAATGCTCCGTCTGTACAAGTCTTAAACCTGCACACTACAGAATGCAGGTGCTCACTCGTCAAGTCCCATTTTATAAGAGACTTCATGGAACCTTGGGTTTTGGTTTGGAGTCCCGGGACAAATTCCAACCCCTTTTCACTGCAGGTACTGTGGGACGATTGTCCTCAGGATTCCTCCCATGTGCATGCCCTTGATAGTGACTAAGAGCACTTCTGCTCTTTCAGAGGACCTGAGTTCAGTTCCTAACACCCACACGTAGGTTCAGGACGGTCTTTTTCTAGCCTCCACAGGCTCAAGTGCAAATGTGGTACACATATACTCCCAAAGGCTCACACACATACACATATTTTTCAAAAGTTTAATTTTACTCTCAAGCTCCAGTACGACAACATAAAATGGCTCACCTACAATCTCCTGAACTTACATATACCATACCATAGGTACATATGGCTTTCAAATGCCCTTGCAAAACATCAAGGTTTGAACCAGCATCATGAAGTTCAACCCACTTTTGTGGCATGGTACTACACCTTAAACCTGGCCAAGGTACCCAAAGAGCTAACTGAGGGCTGTGAGCACCTGAGACATCACTACAGGACAGTATATCTTAGTTGTTCTGCAGAGATCTGCTCAAAATGGCGGGCTACTATCTAGTGATTGTTATATATGTGATAATAACAGGAAAAGCATATCAATAGCAGTTATCTTTCCAAAAATGATTTTCTTCTGGGCCTTGCCTATGGGAGCAAATCTGTCATGGATTATTTTAATCTGAGGCAGACCATCTCTGAAAGATTACCTGCTAGTTATTAGCTTGTCCTATGATGGCTCCTGAAGTGTGTGTGTATGTGTGTGTGTGTGTGTGTGTGTGTGTGTGTGTGTGTGTGTGTGTGTATTTGGATCTCTAGGAGTTCAATGCCAGCCTGGTTTATAAAGCAACTTCCAGCATAGCCAGGGCTACACAGAGAAACCCTATCTCAAAAACAAAACAACAAAAAACCTTTTAAAAATTCAAAAAAAAAAAACCCAAACAACATGTGTGTGTGTGTGTGTGTGTGTGTGTAAATATACACATACACATATTCATATATAGTGGGCAGAAGAAATGGGCAGGAGAAATGGCTCAGCACTTGAAAGCATTTAGTACTCTTGTAGAAGACCTGGGTTTAATTCCTAGCACCCATATAGAAGCACACAACTATCTGTAACTCTAGTTCAAGGGATCTGATGCCTTCTAATGGCCTGTACGGCATTGCATGCATGTGAAGGACATGCATGCATACATGCACGCATGTAAAATAATGAAAAACACTGGTTTAAATCTCCTCTCCCCCCCAGATGTGATGGTGGCATATGGCACATCCCTTTAACCCCAGCACTGGAAAGGCAGAGGCAATTGGACCTCTAGGAGTTCAAGGCCAGCTTGGTCTACAGAGCAACCTCCAGCACAGCCAGGGCTACAGTGAAACTCTGTCTCAAAAACCAAACAACAACAACAGAAAACTTTTTAAAAATTCAAAAAAGAGTGAGACCTGATCAAAACCCAAACAACAACGATGGCACCTGTTTAATCCCAGCAATCCAGAGGCTGAGAGAGAAAGAAGGATTACCAGGAGTCTGAGCCCAACCTAAAACACACAGCAAGCATCAAGCCATCAGGGCTACACTGTGAGACCTCGTCTCGAAAATATCAAAACAAACCAAATTACCTGTGGATACAGGAAACGGCTCCTTCGTAGGTCACTAGCAAGGCCCTCGCCGGGTCTCGCAGATTAATAGTCTCTTGAACCGGGAGTAGAATCTCCTGTACTTAAGCCACTCCCATAAAACAATGAGGAAGAAACATAAGTAGACCAGTGGTCACTCTCACGGGAAGGGGAAGATTTAACAAAAGGATGCTCACAAAAGGAAGGCCTGACTACCAAAGGGCGTTTGCAGAAGCAGCTAATGCCTCCTATGCTGGTAGCTGACCTAGGACTAGGAGCCGCAGAGGGAGATTCAGGAACATGGGAGTAGCCTCCATCTTGGCTTCCATCTAAAATGCCAACATAAAGATCAGGTCAGACTGAGGGTGGACCTGCCTTTGTATGCACAAAGTCCCTCCCCTCTTAAAACCTCACTAAAACCTTAAACCCTACTCTAAGACTTTGCTTCTTCCTTCCTCCCAAACAAAACAGCAACTGACTCTGGCTATCCACTCTTTTGTTTGAGAAAAGGACTCTGTATGCAGTCCTGGCTGGCCTCAAACTCAGTTGTCTTCTCTGTCTCCTGATTGCTGGAATTAAGACATGCACTAACGAGCTGGGCATGGTGATGCACGCCTTTAATCCCAGCACTTGGGAGGCAGAGGCAGGCAGATTTCTGAGTTCGAGGCCAGCCTGATCTACAGAGTGAGCTCCAGGACAGCCAGGGATATACAGAGAAACCCTGTCTCGAAAAACCAAAAAAAAAAAAAAAAAAAAAAAAAAAAAAAAAAAAAAAAAATGGCTCAGCAGGTAAAAGCACTGACTGTTCTTCTGAAGGTCCTGAGTTCAAATCCCAGCAACCACATGGTAGTTCACCTGAAATGAGATCTGATGCCCTCTTCTGGTGCTGTCTGAAGATAGCTACAGTGTACTTATGTATAATAAATAAATCTTTTAAAAAAAAAATATGCACTAACACACCTGGCCCCTTCAGGGGTTTTTTCTTGTTTTTGTTTGTTTGTTTGTGTTTGTTTTAAAGATTTACTTTATGTATATGAGTACATACGTATATGAGTACAGACACACCAGAAAAGTGCATTGGACCCTATCTATTACAATGGTTGTGAGCCACCATGTGGTTGCTGGGAATTGAACTCAGGACCTCTGGAAGAGCAGTCAGTGCTCTTAACCACTGAGCCATTTCTCTAGCCTATCTTGGTTTTTTTTTGTTTTTGTTTTTTTTTGTTTTCAAGATAGGGTTTCTCTGTATAGCCCTGGCTGTCCTGGAACTCATTCTGTAGACCAAGCTGGCCTCAAACTCAGAAATCTGCCTGCCTCTGCCTCCCAAGTGCTGGGATTAAAGGTGTGAGCCACCACTGCCCGGCCCCATCTTGTTTTTAAGATCCATTTGATTGTGATGTGCCTGGAACGGGCTCCATTAAGGGTGCAGAGGACCCATGTTTGATTATGACTCCCAGCACACATGTACATGGGTGTTCTACCTGCATGTACTTAGGTACACCAAGTGTGTACCTAAGATATTTTTGGTTTGGGTTTTTTTTTTTAAAGATTTATTTATTGTTATATGTAAGTACACTGTAGCTGTCCTCAGGCACACCAGAAGAGGGCGTCAGATCTCATTATGGGTGGTTGTGAGCCACCATGTGGTTGCTGGGATTTTCTGAACTCAGGACCTTCAGAAGAGCAGTCGGTGTTCTTACCTGCTGAGCCATCTCACCAGCCCCCGATATTTTTGTTTTTGAGACAAGTCCTTTGGCATACAGCCCTGGCTGGCTATTTAGAGCATGTCAGACTTAAGTTTCTGAGGATCCATCTGACTCTGCCTCCCAAGTGCTGGGATTGCAGGTATGTGGTGGTTTGAATATGCTTGGTCCATGGGAAGTGGCACTCCTAGGAGGTGTGGGCTTGTTGGAGGCAGGCTTTGAGGTTTCCATCCAGTCAGTGTAAGCCAGTCTCCTTTGGATCAAGATGTGGAACTTTTGGCTCCTCTAGCCCCACTTCTCCCTGCACACTGCCATGCTCCAGCCATGATGATAATGGATTAAACCTCTGAACATGTAAGCCAGTTCCAATTAAATGTCACCTTTACAAGAGTTGCCTGGTCATGCTGTCTCGTCACAGCAGTCAAACCCTAAGACAAGGTATGTGGCCTAATTTCCGTCAATGTATCAAGTTTTTGGATACCAGTCCAAGCTACAGGAGAGCCTATCTAAAATAATAAGCAAATGAATAATGAAGCAAAAAAGAGGAAGAGAGAAGAAAAAGGTGTGCTGGCTAGTCTTATGTCAACTTGGACACAAAATATAGTCATCTGAGAGGAGAGAATGTCTTTTAAGAAAAGATCTCCAAATCCGGGCAGTGGTCATACACACCTTTAATCCCAGCACTTGGGAGGCAGAGGCAGGTGGATTTCTCAGTTCGAGGCCAGCCTAGTCTACAGAGTGAGTTCCAGGCAAGCCTGGTCTACTGAGTGAGTTCCAGGAGAGCCAGGGCTATACAGGGAAACCGTGTCTCGAAAAAACAAACCAAAAAAGAGAGAGAGAGAGAGAGAGAGAGAGAGAGAGAGAGAGAGAGAGAGAGAGAGAGAGAG
>NW_022196906.1:102360175-102374712 GCF_008632895.1 Mastomys coucha
CAGAAATCCACCTGCCTCTGCCTCCCAAGTGCTGGGATTAAAGGCGTGCGCCGCCACCACCACCCGGCATAAAAGATTTATTTATTATATGTAAGTACACTATAGCTGTCTTCAGACACACCAGAAGAAGGCATCAGATCTCATTATGGATGGTTGTGAGCCACCATGTGGTTGCTGGGAAATGAACTCAGGACCTTTGGAAGAGGAGTCAGTGCTCTTAACTGCTGAGTCATCTCTCCAACCCTGGGCATTTTCTTAAATTAGTAATTGATGGGGAAAGGCCCAGCCCAGTGTGGGTGGTGACATCCCTGGGCTGGTGGGTGGTGCCATCCCTGGGCTGGTGGGTGGTGCCATCCCTGGGCTGGTGGTCATGGGCTCTATTAAAGAGCAGACTGAGCAAGCCATGGGGTGCGAGCAGCCCCCCTCAGGGCCTCTCCATCAGCTCCTGCCTCCAGGTTCCTGACCGGTTTGAGTTCCTGGCTTGGCTTCCTTCAATGATAGACTATGGTGTAGAAGTGTAAGCCAAATCAACCCTTTCCTCCCCTGCTTGTTTTTGGTCATGGTGTTTCCCCACAGCAACAAAACCCCTAAGACAGAGCATAATTATTGTGTATTATTAATATTGTTATCACGAAGGAAACAGAGAGGAACGAAGGATGGTACTTCTTGTTAGATGTGACTGTTAGTTACTGGTGACACTTGAAGCTCTGCTGAAGGACTACTAGTGGTAGATGAAACACTGCAGGGCCAGGCTGGAGAGATGACTCAGCACTTAGGAATACTGGCTGCTCTTATGGAAGACCTGCGTTTAGTTCCAATTGCCAGCACCTGCAAGTTAGCTCACAACCATCTGGAACTCCAGTTCCAGTGGATCCAAAACCTTCTGGCCTCCCTGGGCACCAAGCATGCATACGTTCATGGATGCAAAGACTCAAAGACATAAAATAAAAATGAATAAATTTTCTTTTATGTGTGGAAGAGGACTGGCCTTGTCCTCTTCCCCTATGTCCCATTGCAGATAGACATGCTCTACTATGCCTCCTAATGTTGGGTGTGTGTGTGTGTGTATGTTGAGGGTGGGGTTGGCAGAGGTAGGGTAAGGCTTCATAGCCTGTGTATATAGGCATGGACCTCAGAGGAGCTATCAGAGCCCCTTATTATTCTCTACCTCATTCCTTTGAGACAGAGTCTCTTCCTGAACTTGGAACATGAGTTTTTGTGCTAGGCAGGCAGCCATCAACTCCCAGTGATCTCTGTTTCTGCTCCCTCCCATCCACCCACCCACCTAATGCTGGGGTTACAGGCAATCATACACCATGCTCACTTGTTCTGTCTGTGCTGCAATCAGGTCCTGAAGGTTGTACAACAAGTTCTCTGAACCACCTGGCCAAATCTCCAGCCTCCCTCCTCCACCTTCTATTCTATAGGGGCTCACCATGCTGCCCACTCTGGCCTTTAAGAACCCACCCTCCAGCGTTTTCCAAGTGCACACAACCGGGTGTGGGGGTTGCTCTTTTCCTGCGTCCTTCTTACCAGGTGACAACCAGCCACGTTCTCAGACATTTTCTGAGCACCAAGGCACAAGGAGACCAATAGCTGCTGCCTGTTTTTCCCTGGTAACTTTGCTTCCCATTTGTTCTTCGGCCATGTCTTCACTCTCCCTAACCTGGGCTGCTATCATTATCTCAGCTGGCTTTGCTGCCCAAGTCTCTCCACCACATAAATTGATTCAATGAAGATAGATTTTCCAAAACAAATCCAATTGTGTCACTGTTGTGTCTGAAATTCTTTCACAGTGCCTCATTACCTCCTAAGAGACAGGTGGGCTGGAGAGATGGCTCAGTGGTTAAGGGCACTAGCTACTCTTCCAGAGGAATGGGTTCAATTCCCAGCACAACATGGCATCTACAACTGTCTGTAACTCCAGTTCCAGGGCATCTGAAACCCTCTCACCAATGCACATAAAACATAAAATTAGCTGGGCAGTGATGGCACATCCTTTAATCCTAGCACTTCGGAGGCAGAGGCAGGCAGATTTCTTGAGTTCGAGGCAAGCCTGGTCTACAGAGTGAGTTCCAGGATAGCCAGGGCTACACAGAGAAACCCTGTCTTAAAAAAAAAAACAAAACAAAACAAAAAACAAACAAACAAAAAAAAAAAAACACCAACCAAACCAACCAGAAAAAAAAAACTCCATAAAATTAAATTATATATATAAAGAATGACAGTTTCTTGTTCCAACCTCCTTGCCCTCCATTCTCCCATGGGACCAATCAACCCCATCACTTCCTGGTTCTAGCATCCCTGACTCCCATCCCTTTGAAGCCCTTGCTCATAGTGATCGAAGATTCTTTGATCTCCTACTTCTTGGTTACTTCTTTGCCTATTTTTCAGGTCCTTCTTCATCTATTTGATCTCTAAACACTGGAAGGGTTCCAGGGCTTCTGAGGGTTTCCACTCCCTTGGTGATCTAATTTCACTGGTTAATACTGAATTTAACCACTAGCCCGAGCCTCTTTTCAGAATCCTGGATCAAGAGATAGATCTATTAATAGAAATCTCAAAGTAATTATGTCTAAAACGTCCTTTACCTTCCTCTAATCTGCTTGATCCCCGTCTCTTCCCCAATCTCAATGAATGATGTCTTCTCTGTAGTTGCTAAGGCCAAAAACATTAGCGTTGTCCCGTAAGCCTCTCCCACAAAACTTTTTTCTAAAAAACATATTTATTCATTTTTATTTTATGTCTTTGAGTCTTTGCATCCATGAATGTATGCGTGCTTGGTGCCCAGGGAGGCCAAAAGAGGGCATTAGATCTCATGGAACTGTAGTTTCAGACAGTTCTGAGCTGCCACAACGGTGCAGGGAACAGAACCCAGGTACTCTGTAAGAGCAGCTGCTTCTCTGAACTGCTGAGCCACATCTCCAGCTTCTGCACGAGTAGTGAATGGGATGGATTTCTGTTCACTAACAGGTCCTTTGGGTTTTCCTTTAGAAAATATTCACCATTGGACTATTCATCATCAACAACTCTGCTATGTGCTGGTCCAAGCCAGTATTTCTACTCATGACCTTTAACTTTCTCCAGCCTCTTGGATTTCTCCTGGCTGTTTTCACCAGCAGTTAACAGGGACCCTGATTTTTGTTCGTTTGTTTGTTTGTTTGTTTTAAAATCTCATCCCAGATTGTTATTCTCCATCCAAAACCTGTCATAGAAGAGTCTGATGTCCTCACAGTGAGGCAGAAAGCTCCTCCTGATGAGTAGTCTCCATTTCTCCTCTGTCCTCACCAGCTACTCCACCACCCCACCCCACCCCATCCCACTCCCTCCCTTGTGGTCCTATGGTTTCTCAGATCTGACAACACAAACATCTCAGAGTTTTCGAATTTTCTTTAGCTTCTGCCAGAAAGGTCCTTCATCCTTTACCCAGTATCCTTGGACAGGACTCGTTTTCCATGCCCTAGATCTTAATCCTTTACCTTCCAAATGAGATCTCCCACACTTTACTTCTTCCCGAATTTATTTTCCTACAGAGCCATTTTTACCATAGGACATACGTCATTTTTCACTTCGTCAAGGCTTATCAAAGACGGGGACCTGTATGGGGTGCCTCCACTCCTCAGCACCTAAAAAAAGAGTGGCTGTCACGCAAAAGGGTGTATAGGACCTCTGTGGCGTGCACAGAGGCACAGGACCAGAGAGGACCAGAGAAAGACAAAAACTCAAGTCCAAGCACACTTCATGGAGGAGTAAGTCCAGGACGAGCATTCCCCCCCACACCCCCCAAGTCCCTCCCATACAGCATTAGGGAAAGCCCCGCCCACTAAGGAGGAGCGGCAGCCGGAAGTAGACTTCGGGCGGAAGCCCGGCTCGTCCAACTGGGCCGTCTTTCCGACCTGTCCGTGGCCCCGCCCACCTCCATGTAGGTGAAAGGTCTGCGGAGCTGCTTGGGCAGGGGAGCAAGTCCCAGACTGCCCGGTGCTGCCAGCTAGACTGACAGAAGACTGACCATGGCAGACGAGCCGAAACCCATCAGTCCGCTGAAGAACTTCCTGGCCGGCGGTTTCGGCGGCGTGTGCCTGGTGTTTGTGGGGCACCCCCTGGACACCGTCAAGGTGCGCGGAGTGTGGATCGGGGGCTTGTGGAGGAAGGTCCTGGGGCGGGGGGTACGTGGAAAGTAGGGACCGCCGCGAGGTGCTGCCTCCGGACAGAAAGGGGGTCGGGCCGATGGATGCTTCCGTGGGAACTTTACCGAGGCTTGGTATGTAGTTGACTAGTAAGCGCTGCTTTACCTAGCCGGCCGCAGGCTCTGCATTCAACTCCCCAGCACCTCAAAGCAATTTTTTTTCCTCTCTCGAGAATCAATACGAAGTGGGCAGAGATTGTCCCTCGAGCCCTAAGAGCCCGACAGCTCCTATTTCAAGGTCTTTTCACGACAGTCTTTTTGACCCCAGGGCACTTCTTTGGAAACGAGAAAGAACAAGCAGCTGTCTGTGCCCGGTTAACCCTGATATTGTTATAAAGATTGAAACAGGTTATCTGCAGACTCGGCCTCCCCCACAAACATAGGACAAAGGTGGCAGAGATGTCCTTTGACACAGTCTCGTAAAGCCAGTGAGTCTCATAGCCCATCTCTTGTGCACTTTTCTCTGCCTGAAGAGGCACTTGGTCACTTTCAGCCAGTCACTCACTGCAGGGTAAGCTGCATGGTCACCCGGGTAGGAAGCAATGACCGGTTAGGCTCAGGTGTGGAAATCGAGGCCACACGGGAAGCTCGTTAGAGCTTGTTCCTGGATCTTTCTGTCCTGAGCCTTCCGTTCTTCCTCTCGCTGCACTCTCAGCAAGGTCTTGTGGAGACTGAAATCTGAATTCGATGACTTAGCTCATATATGAACTCATATAAGCTCATAGCTTATAGTTTTTTTTTTCCTTCTTTTTCCTGGACATAGAACTGAAGGGAAATGATAGGTCATAGCTAGAATGAGCCTGTGAGAAGATACGAGTCTTTTGTGTGTGTGGATGGCGTGTTGCTGAGACGTGGAACCCAGAGAAGCTGAATCTTATAAAGGTGGTAACCTCAGTTGGGGACTTGATAGGATGTCAGATCCAGTTTCCTCCAGAAGAGAACAGTTTCCAAGGGCTTTTCCTCTTGGCAGGCTTGACAGCAGGGTATCTGATGGCCTGTGTTCAAAGTGAAGCTCACCAAAGACAGAGCTCATTCTGGGGAGATTCTGTAGTATTTAGCAATGAGAAATCAAATCCTATCAGTAGCAAAGGCTGTGCTTCTGAGTACTTCTAAGACAGTGGCTGGTTCAAGTAGCTCTATGTAGCAAGGGAAAGTTTGTCTGGCGTTTATTTCTAATCTTATTCTACTGAGGCAGAAATCTAGTCCTGTACATCTAAGACTTTTTAAAAAAACAATACATCCTGATTCCTTATATAAGTGTTACTCCTCTCTTGCCTCCTCTTGTTCTTGATGTTACACCTAGCAAGGGCCTGGTGACCTCTGTACTGGATTATAAGTGACTGAAAATGCTCACTGGCTTGTTGACACCAGATGTTCCTTTGTAGTGTAAACCAAGCCCATGGCTGACTGCTATCCTTTGGACCTCAGAAAGCTAGGTTGTCACCAACTAAAAGCTGATGCTTTTGTGATTTAGTGTTTGTTTTTGTATTTGTTTTTATTTGTGTTTTCCCCCTCTTTCTCATGTATCCAATGCTGGCCTAAAACTCAAAATGTAGCGAATGACTTTGAATTTCTGACCTTCTGCCTTCCAAGTACTTGAAGGTTCTTTCAAAGTTTCAAAGAAGCTAAGCCTTGGCTCATATGTCCTGCTCAGTAAGAATTGCCACACTTCAGAACTGGGGTGTGGAAAAATTTTACAGACAGTAGTGTTGGAGCAGACATTGAAAAGCTGGAGAGATGTGTTGCAGCTGCCTGCAGCTACACACGAATGGGTCTTCTGGAAGAGGAGAAGGAGCCTAGGAGTAATTAAGGGAATCAGACAGTGAAAGGAATAAATAAAAAATGGGACCGAGGCATGGTTCTGCTTTCAGTCCAGAATGTATTATCCAACTGAGAAACAAGCAGGCAGGAAAAGCTGACTGATTGAAAAGCTAGAAAGATGGCTCAGCAGTTAAGGGGACTGACTGCTCTTCCAGAGGTCCTGAGTTCAATTCCCAGCAACCACATGGTGGCTCACAACCATCTATACTGGAATTGATGCCCTCTTCTGGTAGTCATATACATAAAATAAATAAATCTTTAAAAAAAAAGAAAGAAAGAAAAACTGGCTGATATTTGCTGGGTGTAGTGGCTCACTTGCCTTAATTCCAGTACTCAGGAGGCAGAGGCAGGCAGATCTCTGTGAGTTGAAAGGCTTATCAACAAGCAAGTTCCAGGATAGCAGGGGATATTACCCAGAAACCCTGTCTCCAAAAGCAAACAAACAAACAAGAAAGAAAGGAAGAAAGAAGGAAAGGGAAGGGAAGGAGAAGAGAGGAGAGGAGAGGAGAGGAGAGGAGAAGAGAGGAGAGGAGAGGAGAGGAGAGGAGAGGAAAGGAAAGGAAAAATGGCTGATTTCTGCCTGGAAGGCAGTGGAGAGCTATATGATCCAGTGGCATAGGGAGGAGTTCTAGGTCTCAGAACACTGGAGACTTGCAGTTTATAAGAAGCAAAGTTTTATTTCTTACAGCTCTGGAGGCTGGGAGTGCCAAGATGCACAGGTCCGCCATCTGCCTGGCTGTGCTGTGTCATCCCATGGTGGAAGATGGAAGGACAAGAGAGCCAGAGATCAGACTCAAGTCTTAAGTCTTTTCTTTGGCTGGCATTAATCCATTCATGAACAAACACGGTCTATCATGTCTTACCTCACAACACTGTTGCTGCATTTTGGGGTTAGCTTCCAACACATAGTTTGGGGCAAGAGGAAAGGCAGGGCAGGCATGAGCTTGGATATAGAGTTAGGATGTAACAGCAGCTGAGGAGGGCTCTAGGCCCTCACTGGTTGGGATGGCTGCAGTCATGATGAGATAAACAGAAGGGACATTTGAAAAAAAAATCACAGGGGTGGGGATGTAGCTGAGTTGACAGAGTACTTGCGTAGCATTTCTGAAACCCTTAGTTGTGATACCCAGCACTCTGTAGGACCTGAGCAGGATGCCTCTAATACCACCTGGAATAGAGAAGCAGGGACTAAGAAAGTCAGGGTCACCTTCTGATACAAACTGAGTTTGAGGCCAACTGGGATAGCTGACACTGTACCTCAGAAAAATAAACAAGTGAAATAAAAAATGCTGGTCTACATAGTGAGTCCAAGCCAGCGGATATTACATAGTGAAACTGTTTCAAAACAAGCAAAAATCAAGAAAAATACTCCCAGTACTTGAGAAGTGGAGGTAGGAGGAGTCAGGAGCTCAAGTTCACCATCCTTGGCTACATATTGAGTTTGAGCCAGCCTGGGCTGCATAACACTGTTTAAAAACAAAACCAGGCTAGAGAGATGGGTCGGGGGTTACGAGCACTGACTGCTGCTCTTCTAGAGATCCTGAGTTCAATTCCCAGCAACCACATGGTGGCTCACAACCATCTGTAATGGGATCTGATGCCCTCTTCTGGTGTATCTGAGGAGGGTGAAAGTGTACCCCCCACTTATAAATTTATAAAATATGTCTAAATATTTAATTTATAGATTAAATTAAAGTAATTAATTAATTTATAAAATAAATAAATAAATCTTTTAAAAAACAAGACCCACAAAAAGATAGCAGTCAAAATGTGTGCACTGGTGTGTTGGCTAACACTTAGTAATCTAAGCACCCAATGTGGCTGCATGAGAGCGTCAGCATGGGTTCAGGGCTACCAAGGAGCACATAATGATTCTGAGGCAGACCTGGGCTACATAGGAAGAACCAATCTAAAAAAGCATTAATTGTGTGGTGGCACATGCCTTTAATCCTAGCACTTGGGAGGCAGAAGCAGGCGGATTTCTGAGTTCAAGGCCAGCCTGGTCTACAGAGTGAGTTCCAGGTCAGTCAGGGATACACAGTGAAACCCTGTCTCAAAAGCAAAACAAATAAACCAAAAGACCACTGAAACAAAATATCTTGTATTTCTTTAAGTGTTTGTGTGTGTTCACATGAGTGCAGCTGCTCAGGGAGGCCAAAGGCAGTTATAGGCAACTGTAGCCACCTAACATAGGTGCTGGACACTCAACTCAGCTGAGCCCAGTGCTCTCAACCACTGAGCCATCTCATCATCTCTCCAGCCCAAAGAAACTTGTTTTGTTTTCCTGAGACAGGGTTTCTCTGTGTGTAGCCTTGTATGTCTTGGAACTGTCATTGTAAACCAGGCTGGCCTCAAACTCAGAGATCTGCTTGCCTCTGCCTTCTGAGGGCTAGGACTAAAGGCAAGTGCCACCATGCCCAGCCAAATAAAACTCCCCTTCCCCCTTTGGTGGGAAGTTATGTCTACCATGGAGGATCTGAAGGTGCGCACAAGGGTCGTATGATGAAAAGCAGTGGCAGCCACTGGACAGTATGACTGTTGTGTCCCATAAACGCTAAGATTTGCATGTTAACTTCACTGCCTAGGGAACAGCTTCCTCACTGGGACGTGCAACAAGAAAGATTTATACAGAAGTGGGGAAGAATATGTTGAAAATAAGGTTCTGGGAAGGTTGGTGTGAAGACAGCCGTGAGAAGCATTTGGAAAACAGACTACAGAAATCCTGGCCATTTCAGCTTCTATTACAGTATAAAACTGGACCCTGAGCCACAGGGGCTAAAATAAAGACTCATTAATGCTCATAGTTTTTGCGAGACGTATTTTGGGAAGCACTTTGGGTGGGTGGTCTGCATTAGGTCTATTTCCTATTCTTTCTTTCTTCCTTTCTTCCTTCCTTTCTTCCTTCCTTCCCCTCTCTCTCTCTCTCTCTCTCTCTTTCTCTTTCTTTCGACACTCTCTCTGTGTAGCCCTCAGTGTCCTGGAACTTGCTGTGTAGACAGACCAGACTGGCCTCGAACTCAGAGATCCACTTGCCTCTGTCTTTCTAGTGCTACTACTGCCCAGCTATCTGTTTCCTTTTGAAATAGATTTTCTTGTAGCCCAGTAGCCCAGTATGGCCTTGAACTCATTAGATAGTCAATGATGACCTTGAACTCCTGATTCTCCAGTCTTACCTCCTAAGTGCTTGGTGTATTTTCTCTTTCTCTCTCTCTCTCTCTCTCTCTCTCTCTCTCTCTCTCTCTCTCTCTCTCTCTCTCTCTCTCTCTGTGTGTGTGTGAAATAGTGAAGATACATAATAGTTTTGGGGATGTAGAGTGTTTGTCTAGCATGCATGAAGTTCAGCCCCTAGTGCAACATAAAACCAAGCAATATGTGTGTGTGTGTCTGTGTATGTGTGTATCTCTGTGTGTCTGTGTGTGTGTGTGTGTGTGTGTGTGTGTGTATTTTAGTATCCAATGAAATATTTGCCAGTAAAAAGAATGAAATTGTTGGGGGACATGTCTAGAGGAAATAGGAGAGAAATGGATTATATGTATGAGGTACATTTTATATGTGAATGAAACTGTCAAAGAATAAATATAAAACATACTTTTAAGCCGGGCAGTGGTGATGCATGCCTTTAATCCCAGCACTTGGGAGGCAGAGGCAGGCAGATTTCTGAGTTCGAGGCCAGCCTGGTTGGTCTACAGAGTGAGTTCCAGGACAGCCAGGGCTACACAGAGAAACCCTGTCTCAAAAAACAAAACAAAAAAAACAAAAAAAAAAGAAAAAAAGAAAAGAAAAGAAAAAGAAAAAAGAAAAGGAAAAAAAAAGAATGAGTACTGATACACAGAGAAACCTGGTCTCAAAAACCAAAGGTGATTAACTAAATTGAATGAGCACTACTGGGGTAAAAGTGAAGTCCAAATCGATCAGAAGAAAATGCCAAAGACATCTATGGTGGTGCACATTTCCCAGTTTAAATGAAGTTGAAGGGCTGAAGGTACAGCTCAGTGGGAAAGGTGCTTCCACAGGGTTCTAGGTTCAGTCTCCAGGCCTGGATCTAAGGATGAGGAGCAGGAGGGGAGAGAACGACAAGCTGCATCATTGATGATAATTCTAGAAGGTGATTGTTTTAGTTTCTGGTTTCAGGTCCGACTGCAGACACAGCCACCAAGTTTGCCTGGACAGCCACCGATGTACTCTGGGACCTTCGACTGTTTCCGGAAGACTCTTTTTAGAGAGGTATGCATCTGGTGCTGGGCATCGCTTACTCAGAGGACTGTCTTCAGGGGTGAAGAAGGTAGCTGTGCAATTCTGCTGGCCACAGCTGTAGCTCCTTAGCCAAGTCCTCATCTGCTGGAACCTGATAATCCCAGCTACTGGATATACAGATGAATGAAGCCCATAAAGTGCTTCACTCTTCCGGGAGCTGGAGGAATTAGCAAGGCATAATTGAAGCCGTGAATTGGATAAAAATTCAGGGCTTGCCATATGGTGGCACTTCCCAGTATTCCTAGCACTTGGGAAGCTCAGATAGGAAGGTCTTAGGCCAAGGTCAACCTGGGCTACATGGAGAGCTCCTGTATCAAAAAACCACTGAAGCTAGAGAAATGGCCCAGCAGGTGAGAACACTTGTCATCCTTGCAGAGGACCCAGGTTTGGTTCCCAGCACCAACCACTCATAACTCAGGTCAGGGCATCCAACACCCTCTTCTGACCTCTGAGGACACTAGCACATATATGTGCACAGTGTGTGTGTGTGTGTGAGAGAGAGAGCACGTGCTCATGCAGGCAAAACACCCATAACATAGATATCTGAAAAAAGTGACAAAAAAATCCAACAAAAAGGAAATGTATGAGGGTTGGAGAAGAAAGGTGGCCAGCAGAGTCTCTGTACTCCTAGACAGGGACACTTAATTTTCTTAGAGTTATTTGACTACATAATTTTTAATAGAATATGATTTTTAAAAAATTTATGTGTATGAATGTCCACATGTGTGCCTGATGCCTGTGGAGGTCAGGAAATGGAGTGGGATCCTGTGGAAATGGAATTATGGATGGTTGTTGTGAACCACCATGTGCCTGTTGGGAGTTGAACCCAGTTCTTTAGCAAAAGCAGCATGTGCTCTAAACACTGAACCATCTCTCCAGCCCTTTCTGCTTGTCCTGACGTTTTGAGTTGGTGTCTCATGCCACACCCCTTGTTGTACTTGAGCTCCCACTAATCCTACCTCACTTTCCCAAGTGCAAAGATTACAACTGCACTAAAATACAACTAACACGATTATCCATCAGTCACACTATTAAACATGCAGAGACTGAAGAGCAAGTGCCGCCACCTAGAAGTATATAGGTGCTGGGAAGCGATGGGCTCATCCTTGGTGTGGGTGTTCCCAGGGCTCCTGCATGCCTCGGTGCAGGAGGAAGGCCTTGAGGCAGAGCCTGCTTAGCACTCTCACTCAAGGTGGCTCTGCCTTTCTTCTTGAGGGGCCTTCTTCCTTATATCTGGACCCAGGACGGAGTCTGATCAGGGTCTCATGAGGGCCCCAAACTCCAGTTCTATCTAGAGAGTTCCTTGTAAGAGAACCAAGTCTACAGTCTCTTGGTCAACACATTTTGAGCTGTATCTTGGGTATGAGAAGAATTAGGTAATTCCAACACTTAAGTCAGGCCTGAGAAACACATGTTTATAGATTTCCTGGGAGAGTGAGATAGAAGAATCACCACAGTTGAGTTGGAATCCAGCTTGGGAAATATATTGGTAAAACAAAAACCAGGAAGAGAACAATACAGGCCCAACGCTGCAGCACTTAGCAGGCTACATAAGTCCGGATTTTTTCTGATGTTCCAGACTTAGCTCAGTTTTCTGGAGCTGCCAGGTATGAGTTGTACTTCCTGAAGCTGGCAGGTCACTGATGGAAGACTAGATGAGTTGTCAGGAGGCATGGGTGGCCCCTGAGGAACTGGGCACCTTCCTCACCCCAAAGTAGAGCTGCAGGGGAGGCTTTGCCACGCTCTGTCACCTCGTGCTCCCTCCTGGGATCTCTGTCCTGTTCTGTTTATTGCCTCTGCACTTTGTCCATGGTGAGTGCACCGCAGTCTGTGGCATTACCAGGCTTTTTGGGGTCCAGAAGGATTCTTTTTTTTTTCCCACCTCACTTTTTGGTTTTTCCAGAGAGGGCTTCTCTGTGTAGCCCTGGCTGTCCTGGAACTCACTCTGTAGACCAGACTGGCCTCGAACTCAGAAATCCGCCTGCCTCTGCCTCCCGAGTGCTGGGATTAAAGGTGTGCACCACCTCCAGGCAGCTACCTGGAAGAGTGCTAATAGGTACACGTGTGGCCCTTTGGTTCCTGAAAGATGAGGATGTTGCAGGGTCTGCATTGAGAGCAGTTCTTCAACCTGGATCTGTGGTGCCTTCCTACTGCGCAGCCTGCCCTGTGTCAGGAGCAGTCTTAACTCATATTTTTGGTATTTGTTTGAAAAATTTTTTTTATTAGCAGGGCATGGTGGCACACACCTTTAATCCCAGCCCTTGGGAGGCAGAGGCAGGTGGATTTCTGAGTTCGAGTCCAGCCTGGTCTACAGAGTGAGTTCCAGGACAGCCAGGGGTACCCTATCTCGAAAAACCAAAAAAAGTGGCTCACAGCCACCCGTCGTGAGATCTGACGCCCTCTTCTGGTGTGTCTGAAGACAGCTACAGCAAACTATGCCGGAGGCAGGGCCAGAGCGAGCCATCTCTACAGCTAGTGTACTCATACACATAAAATAAATAAATCTTAAAAAAAAATTTTTTTTATTAAAGTTATACAAGCACTTAATTTTTCCATGAAAGGCAAATAGCCATGTGATCCTCATTCCCACCTCCTGTTCCAGAAGTGAGGGCTCTCACCTCCTTCAGCTGTCTGCCTGGCTTCTGCCTAACTGTGCAGTGCATTTGCTACGGGATTTTCTATGTTTATGCATAGAACACACATCTCACTGCTCTAGCCACTGCATTGTGGCAGATTGGTTTTTTTGTTTGTTTGTTTGTTTGTTTGTTTATTTTTAAAATTTTTAATTTTTTTTTTTTTTTTTTTTTTTTTTTTTTTTTTTTTTTTTTTTGGTTTTTCGAGACAGGGTTTCTCTGTGTAGCCCTGGCTGTCCTGGAACTCACTCTGTAGAACAGGCTGGCCTCCCAAACTCAGAAATCCGCCTGCCTCTGCCTCCCAAGTGCTGGGATTAAAGGCGTGCGCCACCACTGCCTGGCGTGGCAGATTGTTTAACTCTTACAGGTCCCCCTTCTTGCTTCTTTGTCCTGCTTATCCATATAACTTTTATCACATTGTGTGACTTAATCCATTTCACTTCTAATTCATTTTGGGGGACCAGGGGTTGACTCCAGGTCTTGTACATGCTAAGTACCCTGAGCTACACTTCAATCCCCCAGTTTATCATTTTTGTGATTATGACTGGATGTTTTGCCCCACCCCCTTTTTTGAGAGATCTAATCTTATTTTGAAGGCCAGATGACTTCAGACTTTGAGTCCTCTTGCCTCTCTGTCCCCTGAGAGCTGGTATTGCAGGCCTGTGCCTCCATGCCTAGCTCTTACCTTTTCTTAAAAAGATGTGCTTATTTTATGTGTAGGGGTGTTTTATCTGCATGTATGTATGTGTACATGTTTGCCTGGTGCCTACAGAGGTCAGAAAAGACTCTTTTTTTTTTTTTCTTTTTCTTTTTTCCAAGACAGGGTTTCTCTGTGTAGCCCTGGCTGTCCTGGAACTCACTCTGTAGACCAAGTTGGCCTTGAACTCAGAAATCCACCTGCCTCTGCCTCCTAAGTCAGAAAAGTCTCTTTTAACTGATGCTGCATAGTTCCAGGCCTATCCTACTCTACCCCTAACTCCTTTAAAAATATTTACTGCTGGCCAGGTGTGGTAGCCCGGGACTTTAATCTTGGAGTTGTGAGAGGCAGAGGTATAATCTCTTTGAGATTCAAAGCTGTCTTAGTCTACATGAGGAATTCCAGATCAGGCAGGGTGAGACCCTGACTCAAAAAAAAAAAATTATAGACAAGATTTCACTAAATTGCCCAGATTGGTCTCAAGTTTACATTGTTATCTCAGGCACATCTTCAAAGTGCCTAGCACTTGGGAGGCAGAGGCAGATGGATTTGAGGCCAGCTTGGTTTACATAGCAAGCTCCAGAACTATAGAGAGACCCTGTCCCAGAGGAGAAAAAGAAAGAAAGAAGCCTGAGGATGGGTACCTAAAGTTGATTTCCGACCTATGCATGTACATATGTGCACTGGCACACAAGTATATACCTAAACACACATGCATACACACACACACACACACACACACACAATCACACTCACATACGCACACAAATGGGGGCGGGGAGAATAAATCTCTTTATGCTTGAAAAGGTGGGGAAGGAAGCCAGTGGTTAGAGACTGTGAGGCTCCCCTTTATTAGTGGGAGGGTCTAGGGTCCAGCTCAGAGGCCAGGGGTCCAGCTCAGAGGCCGGGGGTCCAGCTCAGAGGCCGGGGGTCCAGCTCAGAGGCC
>NW_022196906.1:102375454-102378473 GCF_008632895.1 Mastomys coucha
CTCAGAGGCCAGGGGTCCAGCTCAGAGGTCAGGGTCCAGCTCAGAGGTTGGGGATCCAGCTCAGAGGCTGGGGTCCAGCTCAGAGGCCAGGGGTCCAGCTCAGAGGTCAGGGTCCAGCTCAGAGGTCGGGGGTCCAGCTCAGAGGCCAGAGGCCGGGGTCCAGCTCAGACGCTGGGGTCCAGCTCAGAGGTGAGCTTTTGTTTGGTCCTTGGTTTGATTCCCAGCACTGAGAGACAGAGTGGTGATATCTGCAATCAGACTGTTTCTGCCATTCTTTGCAGGGCATCACAGGGCTGTATCGTGGCATGGCTGCACCCATCATTGGAGTCACCCCTATGTTTGCTGTGTGCTTCTTTGGCTTTGGTTTGGGGAAAAGACTGCAGCAGAAATCTCCAGAGGATGAACTCACGTGAGTGCTCTTAGGCAGCAGTGAGTGCTGTTCTTGGTGCTGTGTTAGTAAGAGCCCTCCCCTGCCTCTGTAAGTCCTCTCTGCACACTGCCCACTGCACACACTGGGGACAAATTCTGTGGTGATTCTTACTGCCACATTAAGGACAGAAGTACATTTGTTTTCTGTTAACTGGTTAAGAGAAGGTTCCAGTGGCTAGAGAGGTGGCTCAGTGGTTAAGTGTACTTGTTGCTTTGCAGAGACGACCTACACGGTGGCTCACAACTGTCTGTAACTCCAGTTCCAACAGATCAGCCGTCTTCTGACTTTCTTTTTTTTTTTTTAAAGATTTATTTTATTTCATTTTTATGTGTATGAGTACACTGTAGCTGTACAGATGACTATGAGCCATCATGTGTGTGGCTGCTGTTGATTTCAGAACCTCTGTCGCTCTGGCCCCACTTACTCCGGTGTAATTTTCTGCAGCTGTCTTCAGATGCACCAGAAGAGGGTGTCTGATGTCATTATGGGTGGTTGTGAGCCACCATGTGGTTGCTGGGATCCGAACTCAGGACCTTCGGAAGAGCAGTCAGTGCTCTTACTCGCTGAGCCATCTCGCCAGCCCCAAAGATATATTTATTTTATATATGTGAGTACCATTGTCTCTTCAGACACAGCAGAAGAGGGCATCAGATCCCATTCCAGATGGTTGTGAGCCACCATGTGGTTGCTGGGAATTGAACTCAAGACCTCTGGAAGTCCTCTTCTGGAAGTCAGCAGTGTGCTCTTAACCGCTGAGCCATCTCTCCAGCCCGTCTTCTGACTTTCTTAGGCACCAGCCACATTCATGGTACACATACACACTGGCTGCCAAAACACTCATGTACATAAAATAAATTTTAAGAAGGGCTCCCTGTGAAACCAAAGATGACCTTGAACTTCTGATCCTCTTGCCTCTGTCTATTTGTCCTGGGATGACAATTGTGTACCACCACCCCTGGTTTTATGCAGGCAGGGACCCCAGGGTCTTATACATATAGTCTCCCAAATGAGATTTATCTCCAGCCCTTTTTGTATCTTCTTTACATTTTTTTAAAAATTTATTTTGTTATTTTATGCGTATGGGTGTTTTGCCTGCAGGTCTGTGTACCACATGGGTGCACTACCTGAGAAGGCCAAAAGAGGGTGTCAGATCTCCTAGGATTGATGCTTCAGACTGTTATTGAGCCCCTCATGGGTACTTGGAATTGAACCTGAGTCCTCTGGAAGAGCGGCCCAATGTTATTAACTGCTGAGCATATCTCAAGCCCCTTGTATGTTCTTGTAGTAAATTTATAGAGTTAGTTTGGGTATAAAGAGAGAAGTGAGGCTGGGCAGTGGTGGCACACGCCTTTAATCCCAGCACTTGGGAAGCAAAGGCAGGCTGATTTCTGAGTTCGAGGCCAGCCTGGTCTACAGAGTGAGTTCCAGGACAGCCAGGGCTACACAGAGGAACCCTGTCTCGAAAAAAAAAAAAAAAAAAAAAAGAGAGAGAGAGAGAGAGACAACTGAGTCAGAATTATACCTCAACATTTAAAAAAGTAGTTACTGTGTAAGTTTCTCAGGATGCAGGGGAATGTGAGTGAAACTTTTTTTTTTTTTGGTTTTTGAGACAGGGTTTCTCTGTGTAGCCCTGGCTGTCCTGGAACTCACTCTGTACACCAGGCTGACCTCCGACTCAGAAATCCACCTGCCTCTGCCTCCCAAGTGCTGGGATCAAAGGCATATGCTGTCATTGCCCAGTGAGTGAACTTCTTGGTTTGACAAGGTGTCCTCCGTCTTGAGGCATATGGGTCACAGCTCCTGAAAAGGCACAAGAGCCACCAGGGCTGGCATCTGGGAGCTCAAGGGAGGAGATCAGGTATCCCATGCTTGTAGTCTATCAACACGTTAGCTCATAGCAGGCTTCCAGAAAGTCTGAGCTACAGATAAAGGTATTGCAATGGGAAGTTCTTTTTCTGGAGTCATAGTGTTCTGATGTGTCTAGATACGTTAAGGGCCTCCAGGTGTGAGCAGTTCTGTTTGGGTTTTGTTTTATTTTGTTTTGTTTAAGCTGTTGGACTGTTGGCAGATCAAGGACCTAGGAACACATTCCATCATCTCTGAGCACCTGCCCCTCAGTGTGGCAGCTCACACCTGTGCCACACTTACTGTGCCACACTTACTATACCACACTTACTGTGCCACACTTACTGTACCACACTTACTGTACCATACTTACTGTACCACACTTACGGGCTGCATTCCCATAGGAACATCAGCACAAGAGAGACAGCCTTTCTTTAGGAGCAGAATGGGTCACTTCGGACCCCATCCTACCCCCATCTTCCTGTCTGTCTTGCAGGTTACCTCCCTACAGTGCCATTTAGCATGGAAAGTGTTTTACAGAGCTTTGCAATGGAAACTTAGGAAGACCCAGGGCTCACAAACACCTCCTTGAAATGGGGATGGGGGCACTGGGGAGATGGCTCAGCGGTTAAGAGCACTGACTGCTCTTCCAGAGATCATGAGTTCAGCTCCCAGTAACCACATGGTGGCTCACAACCATCTTTAATGGGATCCGATGCCCTCTTCTGGTGTGTCTGAAGACAG
>NW_022196906.1:102378939-102411003 GCF_008632895.1 Mastomys coucha
TTTTTTAAATAGTTCTTTGGATTGAAACTGGGACCTCGCACATGCTGGGCAAGCACCATACCACTGAGTCATATACACTGCCTTTTATTTTGTTTACTCTTTCAAGACAGGGTCTCACCATATAGCCTTGACTGGCCTGGGACCTGGCCATGTAAACCAGGATAGCCTCAGACTCATAGAGATCCACCAACCTCTGTTTCCTGTGTGCTGAAATTAAAGGTGTGCACCAACCCTAGTCCTCTTTTATTTATTTTTTTGGGAGGGTGGGCTTTTGTTTTTTGTTTGCTTGGTTTGGTTTTTCAAGACAGGGTTTCTCTGTGTAGCCTTGGCTGTTCTGGAACTTACTGTCTAGACCAGGCTGGCCTTGAACTCACAGAGATTTGCTTGCTGAAGGGCTGGCATCAAAGGCATGTGTCACCTTGCCCCACTTTTACTCTTTATTTCTGAGACAACCTCTTACTGTGTTGTGAGGCTGGCCTTCAATTTATTTCACAGCTCAGGCAAGCCTTGAACCTACAAGATCTTCCTATCTCAGCGTCCCAAATAGATAGGGCCATAGGTTGTCACCACACAGCCCATAGGGCCATAGGTTGTCACCACACAGCCCATAGGGCCATAGGTTGTCACCACACAGCCCAAGAGATTTGTACTCTGATACAAACTGGTGCGGCCACTTTGAAGACTATTCACATCAACCGGTTACACTTAAACATTCCCTGGGCCAGGCATGGTGGCACCTCCCTATACTCCTAATGCTTGGGAAGTGGAGGGAAGATCAGGGATTCAAAGTCATCTTCAGTTACACAGTGAGATCAAGCAGCAGCAGCATGGGCTATATAATATTCCTGTCTCCAACAGAAAACAAATACCCTGTACTTGGCCCTGTGGCCTCTGTTTAGAGTTCTGGGGCATTCTGGGCAATATAGGGCCTCTGTTGAAATGAAAAGAAACAAAAACCAAAGTCTCTTGATTGTTCAACCATCCACCTATGTGCTTGGTTTGTTGTCTGAAGTAGATGTGTGAGCCTTAAGTGGGGTGAGTGCATGAAAGAACTGGGTTGTCAAAACTGTTGTCATTCCTAATGGGAAAGATCCTGGCTAGGATGTCCCCCGTGGCTGCACAGCATCTGCTCTCCTTGTCTTGGACTCCTTGGGGTGAGTTTGGCCCGAGGTTCAGTTGTCAGAGCTTTAGACTAGTGAGGCCTGATGCAAGGACCAGCATGCTCAATTTTCAGCAACAGTTGACAAATTGTAGGGACTCTGTTGAAGTACTGAATGTGACTCTGTGTCCTATTGTCTGCCTGTGATGGTATTACAAACCCCAGAAAGATAAGGTCTTGCTAGAGGTGACACAGACAGCTTGAGTGACAGACACTAGGAGTCTCAGACACCGCCTCATACTCAGGCCGCTTCATTCTCTGGGGGAAGGATGAGAACCCATGATTCATGCCATGAATCATTACAGGACCCACACGACATTCCTGTGGACCATCCTGCCTATCCTGGAACTCACTCTGTAGACCAGGCTGGCCTCAAACTCATAAATCCTCCTGCCTCTGCCTCCCAAGTGCTGGGATTACAGGTGTGAGCCACCACTGCCTGGCCTGGTCTCCTTTTCTTGACATTGAAACTCTTGCTCTAGTAAATTTGACATCAGAATTGCCTAGAATCTGTAAAATCTGATTTACTTATGGCCGTGCTTCTCCCCAGACCATGTACTACTTTCCTGACAAAACCTCTCTCTGCCTGGGTTGATTCAGTCCTTGGTGCTAACCACATACGGTTGCTTCTGGTCTTGTTCTCCGTGCAGCTACCCGCAGCTGTTTACAGCTGGGATGTTATCTGGTGTGTTCACCACAGGAATCATGACCCCTGGAGAACGGATCAAATGCTTATTGCAGGTAAGGTTGTAGTCTGTGAGCAGAAAAGAAGCACACATTTCACATACATGTTAGTAGCATCGTGCGGATTGTTGTTTTGAGTCACAGTTTTGCTGTGTGTCACAGGCTAGCCTCAAACTCATGATCCTTCTGCCTCAGTCTCCCCATGCTTGGCTTACAGGAAAGTGCTGAGGTCATAGGCATGTTGTGGCATGCCTGGATTTATATTTATGTTCTTTTTTCCCTCTATAAAGTCTATAGTCCAGTTGTGCGAAACTTGTTTTCAGAAACATGAAAGAATCAAGAACTACATACCAGTTGTTGTGGCGCCTTCCCAGTAGGTAAATGCTGACGATGAGGCAGGAGGGGCACAAGTTCATTTGTTGTGACACACAACTACAATCCCAGCACTACAGAGGCTGAGGTGGGGGCTTGTCACAGTTCAGTGTTCTCTGGACTACAGAGAGTTCTAGGACAGCCAGGGGCTACATAAAGAGACTCTATCTCAAAACAAACAAGCCAAATCGTAAAACCCAAACCCAAAACCAAAATTACAGAATGGCATTTACTGCCTTTAGGGCACACACAACAATGTGGGCAGGAGCAGCCTCCCTTCTACCTGTATATGTCAGGAGATGATTATCTGTTTAGCATGTGCAAGGTCCTAGGTTCAGACCCCGAGAATGACCGCTGCCAGGATACCATTGCCTTCAGTTTCGAAAGTGCTGCTGATAAGGGCAGAGGAGTTTGGATGGATGCATCATGTGACATTTGTTCACTTACTCTACTGCCTTAGGTCTTGTTTTGGGTTTTATTGGAATTTTGTTTGTTTTTGAGACAGTCTGTGTTGCCCAAGCTACACGTACTTACAAGCTACATGTCCATACGCTTACTATGCAGGGAATAGTAGCCTTGAACTCCTATCCTCCTGTCCCTGTCCTCTCCGCTGCTGGCATTACAGGCATGCACCCATCATGCCTGGTTTTAAAAACAATTGTAATTTTTTTTCTTTTAATAATTGTAATTTTTTAAAAAGACTTATTTATTATTATACATAAGTACACTGTAGCTGTCTTCAGACACCCCAGAAGAGGGCGTCAGATCTCATTATGGGTGGTTGTGAGCCACCATGTGGTTGCTGGGACCTGAACTCAGGACCTTCGGAAGAGCAGTCGGTGTTCTTAACCACTGAGCCATCTCTCCAGTCCCAACAATTGTAATTTTTAAAGACCATTTTAAAATTAATTAATGTATTACTGGGATGGGGCCCATATGCAACACAGTGCTTCGGTGTCTTCAGGACAACGTTGTGGGTCATTTCTCTCCTTCTACCTCCATGTGGGTTCTGGGGTCAAGCTTAGGTCTCCAAGCTTATACAATGTGTGCCTTTATTGGATGAGTCATCTCACTGTCCAGTTTTCTCTTCTTTTTTGAGGTAGGGTCTCACTTTATAGTCTGGGCTGGCCTGGAACACACTGTGTCGGCCAGGCTGGCCTCTCACTCAGAGAATTTTGCTTGCTTTTGTCTCCAGAGTGCTGGCAGTAAAGCTGTGTGTTTGCTTTTGGTTGTTTTGAAAGACAGTCTTTAAAACAAAACAAAATAAAAATAAAATCTTATTATATGTCCCAGGTTGGCATGGAACTTGCCATGAGTGAGCACCAAGCTGGTCTTGAAGCTTCAGTAATTCTCCCATCTCTCTATGTTTATAGGCATGTACCACCCATCCAGCAGAAATCTAAGCCCTGGCTGGCCTCATACTTACCAAGCAGCTTGAGATGACACGGAACTCCATACCTTGCCTCTGACCTCTCAAGTGCTGGGATTACACCATTGGTGTCCCACACCGGGCTCATCTTTATAGACTCATTTCCTGTAACAGTCCCTGGGTCCCTTCCTCTTTGCTACCGTTGAATGAGGTCGCCACTGAGCCTTTAATAAGTTTACTTTTCCAGTTTGAAATTTTGTTTGGTTCCCCTTTGTATATTCTAGTTTCTCTGCTGAAACTATCCATGTCTATGCTGTGGCTATTTTCATGTTTCAAGCATATTCATAATTTTTCATTAAAGGATTTTTATCATGGCTACTTTAAGAAATCATTGTCAGTCAGTTCTAACACCTCTGGCTTCTTTTTGGCACATATATACCTACCTATATATATTTTTTGAGCAGATATGTATGTGTGCATGTAGAGGCCGGGGGGGGGGCAGCCTCATTGTCCCGAAGGACTCACCCACCTTGTCTTTTGAGACAGGCTTTCTCACTAGCCTGAGGCTCAGTGATGAAGCTAGGCCAGCTAGCCAGGGAGCCCCAAACCTGCTGGGTCTGTCAGTTCCAACACTGCTGATTTTGACTTGGTGATCTTCTATCCCTCCCAGATTCAGGCTTCTTCAGGGGAAAACAAGTACAGTGGCACCTTGGACTGTGCAAAGAAGCTGTATCAGGAGTTTGGGATCCGTGCCTTCTACAAAGGGACTGTGCTCACACTCATGCGAGGTAAATTCTGAAGCTCTGCACTTCAGGTCACCTGGGAAGGTCAGCTGATGAACCTGCCCCTGAGAAGCCTCTCTGGATGTCTAGATCATGGCATATGCCTTACAAGCCAGTAGTGTATGTCTTGGTTATATGCAGTCTCACCCAGTGTGGACACAGAGAAGGACAGGGAGAAAGCTCATCCTTCTTGAATGTCCTCAGGGGTGGAGTCAATGTCCTCGGGGGTGGAGTCAGTGTCCTCAGGGGTGGAGTCAATGTCCTCAGGGGCGGAGTCAATGTCTTCAGGGGTGGAGTCAGTGTCCTCAGGGGTGGAGTCAATGTCCTCAGGGGTGGAGTCGATGTCTTCAGGGGTGGAGTCAATGTCCTCAGGGGTGGAGTCGATGTCTTCAGTGGTGGAGTCAATGTCCTCAGGGGTGGAGTCGATGTCTTCAGGGGTGGAGTCAGTGTCCTCAGGGGCGGAGTCAATATCTTCAGGGGTGGAGTCAATGTCCTCAGGGGTGGAGTCGATGTCTTCAGGGGTGGAGTCGATGTCTTTAGGGGTGGAGTCAATATCCTCAGGGGCGGACTCAGTGTCCTCAGGGGCGGAGTCAATGTCTTCAGGGGTGGAGTCGATGTCCTCAGGGGTGGAGTCAATGCCTTCAGGGGTAGAGTCAGTGTCCTCAGGGGTGGAGTCAATGTCTTCAGGGGTGGAGTCAATGTCCTCAGGGGTGGAGTCAATGTCCTCAGGGGTGGAGTCAGGATATGGGAAGGCAGAGGCTTCTGGACAGAAGTCATGGCTGAAGGGATAAGAAGGGGAAATAAGAAAGACTTAGGAATAGCGGGAACTTCTTCAAGGCCTGTGCGTGCTAGGCAGTGTTCTACCATTGACCTACACTACCAGTCCTCGACTTGACAGGCAGGATTCCTGCGGCAGAGACAGGATCACCCTGAGATGACACCCTGGAGGAAGACCAGACAATTAGCTGTGATTATGAGTGGGTGCATTAGTGGTGACCACCTGCAGGAGACCTGAAAGATGAATTACATCAGTTTTACACTCACACCAGTGCTTGGCTTTCAGCAGCATCTGATAGCTGCTGATTGATTATTAAATTGGATGTTAACTGGGTGGTGGTGGTACACACCTTTAATCCAGCAACTGGTAGGTAGAGGCAGGTGGAGCTCTGAGTTTGAGGCCACCCTAGTCTATAAAGTGAATTTGAGGGCTACACAGAGAAACCCTGTCTCAAAAAACCAAAACCAAACAAATAAACAAACAAATAAAAAGGATGTAGGGGCTGGAGAGATGGCTTAGTGTCTAAGAGCCTGGCTACCTTTCTAGAGAACGCAGGTTTAGTTTCCAGCACCCATGTCATGGCTCACAAACTATCTGTAACTCCAGTTCTGGAGGATCTGATGCTCTCTTCTGGCTTATATGGGTATTGCACATGTATGGTACACAGACATGCAGATAAAATACTCATATTTTTTTTAAAAGCCAAAAAAATTAAAACCAGAAAGGATGTAGCTGCTAGAATGTCTCAGGATCTTCCCCAGGGAAGATCACACTAACTGGTGCACTGAAGATGTATACACACAAGTAACATCATTACTTCATATAATATATGAATATACTTTAATATACTTTTAATAATATTTAGTATAAATATATTTATATTGTGCTTAATACAAGTATATTTAATCTAAATATATCTATTTAATATGCTACATATTTATATAGTATGTATATGTTATGAACTTATTATATTTGTTTATATTTATTTTATATTTATATATAAATATGTTACCTACACACACATTTTATATATATATACATATGATAAAGAAAGGAGGTCATGAATTTGAAAGAGAGCAAGGTGGTAGTGCATGGAGCATCTGGAGGGAAGAAAGAGAGGGGGAATGATGTAATTATAACCTGAAAAAAAGTCTTAGAAAAAAACACCTGCTGGGTGGTGGTGGAGCACGCCTTTAATCCCAGCACTTGGGGGGCGATTTCTGAGTTCAAGGCCAGCCTGATGTACAGAGAGAGCTCTAGGACAGTCAGGGCTATACAGAGAAACCCTGTCTCGAAAAACCAAAGGCGGGGGGGGGGAACCTTAGGAATCTTTGAAATAGTCTAGTGCCTATCTGTGGAGATTTTATGGATTTTTAAATTCACTTTTCTTGCCACCAACAGATGTTCCTGCCAGTGGAATGTATTTCATGACATATGAATGGCTTAAAAATCTCTTCACTCCAGAGGGAAAGAGGTGAAAAGATCCTTAGAATGTAGAAGCCATTTCCCACCGCTGGGTAGGTTGTCCTCTCCCACAGTAGGTCTGAAGCAGACACACTTGTTCTTCGCCCCCTGTATTGGTCCCTTCAGTAGCTGCTGGGCACAGCTCACACCTTCTACCCTGCACCTCACTTGGTGGAGGAGGATTTTGAATAACGCATGGGACCTCCTTCACCAGAGTGGCAGCTGCCAGGTCTTAGACTGTGAGCTTCTTCCCCAGTAACTCCCTCCCTGAGTAAGATGGAGGAACTGGTCTGAATCCTGCTGCCAGGCTTTTGTCTGACTGGGTTGTGGTGTTCTGCAGTGTCAGTGACCTCAGTGTGCCTCGGATTCTGGTGGCGGGCGGCTTTGCAGGGATCTTCAACTGGGTCGTGGCAATCCCCCCAGATGTGCTCAAGTCTCGATTCCAGACCGGTGAGTGGTATGGATATGGGACAGGTCTAGCATTGACTACCCTGGGGTGCAGAGGTTTTGTTTTTGTTGTTTGAGAAGGGGTCTTGTGTAGCCCAGGCTGGCCTCTAACATGCTCTATAACCAAGAATGATGTTGAATTCTTGTTCCCTGCCTCTCCCTCCCATGTGCTGCTCATAAGCAAGAGTGCACCACCAGTGAGTGCCAAGGTCTTAAGATTCTGAGGATATACCCTCTTTTTTCCAATGCCTGCTTGACCAACCTTCTCCTTCACATTCATATTCTAGATTTGCTTTCACGTCAGCCTAAACACGAACTAAAAACGTCTTATTTTTCCTCTTCAACATGGCCAGAGGCTGTTTAACTCACTTTTTAACTCCTTTGGCACTAGTAATCTAAACATCCGGGTCTTTGCCTGAGAGTGAGTTGAGTTGTGGAGTACTAATTTGTAGCCTTCAATGTGTCCTTGTCCTGGTCTTAGCTCTGACCCGACAGATGTAATTATTAGATCATCCTCATGTTGGTTACCGTGGTCAGGTCACAAAGCTTCTTAGAGCTTTAAAAAATTGGGTTCTGCCCTGCAGCACCTCCTGGAAAATATCCTAATGGTTTCAGAGATGTGTTGAGAGAGCTGATCCGCGAAGAAGGAGTCACCTCCTTGTACAAAGGGTTCAACGCAGTCATGATCCGAGCCTTCCCAGCCAACGCGGTGAGTATCTGATGAGGCTGGGATTTTTTTCCTGCTGGATTGTGGGAGGAGCTGGCTTTGCTTGCTCTTGGGATTGCACTGGAACTCAGCACCAAGGCTCAGCCAGAGCTTCCGCATCTGCTTGCTTTCCTGTAGCTGCCTGTGGAGCTCTTTAAGGTCAAGGTCTTGAATTTCTTTGCCTGATTTTCAGAAGTGGCAGCTGCAGGACATGTGTCCCCTCTTTTTCTTTTGTTTTTCATCTCTTCCTTCTCTCCTCACTCTCTTCTCCCTTCCCTTCCCCCCATCCCCCAATCTCTGTACGTAGTCTAACTCTCAGTAAAAATGTTAAGATTCTAAGACTTTTCAGCATAGGCCATGCACATGTCACTCTTCTTGGGGGTCATTAACTGTAATGTCCTCCTCTGCCCTTGCCCCACCATCTCTCCTCATCTCCCCTCTCCTCTCTCTTCTTTCTTCTTTTAACAAGGCCCTACCGTGTAGTCCAAGTTGGTTACATTGGTTTCAAACTCCAGCTCTCCCTGACTTAGCTTCTGGAGTCTTGGGTGCACAGGTGTTTATTACCACAGCCAGCTTAATCTGCTCCCTTAATCTGGGTGGGGATGGGATTAAGGAAGGGGCTAACCAAGCATGGTCCTGCTGATGGTATCTGCAAATAGTGACCTCTCTCTCTGGCTCTCCTTTCCAACCACCCTCTCCTCAGGCCTGCTTCCTTGGCTTTGAGGTCGCCATGAAGATTCTCAATTGGATTGTGCCCGGCTTGTGAGGATGAAGGCTGCTCCTGACTCGTGGATGCTGGACAACTGCTGCTGAGAGGCAGGGGTGGGACAAGGAAGTCCTGAGGGTGAGGGGAGGGAAATGGTGGGATCAGAGCTCCAGGCATGGCTGTGATGGTGAAACTGTTGCCTTAATGACATTCTCTACCTTGTATGACTTGGTGCCATTTTGAAACTTTAATTTAGAAGATTTCCAGACAATTGGAGATGGAATAAATAGTGTATAGACTCACTACCTTTGGCCAAATTGCCACCTACTGGTTGACTGACGGCCCTACTACATTCAAAATACTCCTTACCAAAGAGTTGGTGGCTGACTCTCTGGAGGCCCCTTGCCTATTTTCAACCAGTTAAACAAGGAGCTGGGATCTTTAATTGCTATCCAGGAAAACCCAAGAGATGTCTATGGTGCCATCTGTTCCTGGCTGTACATGTACATGGGTGTGAAGCACACATCTGTCTACCCAATGGCCTAGGTAGATAATACCTAAGAACAGCCCATCTATTAACCATTGTTTTTTGATATTTTTTACACAAGAAATAATAATAATAAAAAGTCCAGTTGTCTCAGTCCCCAGGAGAAGGTAGAGAATTTCCCCTCCTACGCAGTGAGAACAGGCCCAGCCCCTGGGGTAAGTGTGAAAGCCATAATGTAGGCAGGCTCTTTTTGCACATTCTTTCCCCATGAGAGCACTCAGTTTTAGCAGGAAACAATAAATATTGTTTCTAATTTTTCCATCGTGTGATGTTTTCTTTTGTGACTCAGGGACACTTGAGCGGGCGTAGGCTGTGCCTTTGGAGGCTGTCAGGAATCCGGTGTCTTCCTGGGGCCCATAGGCTGGGCTCTCGTAGGAAAGGAGGATGTTTCGGCTGCCTGGATTTCTCTGGCTCTCAATATTCAAGGCGTGGGTGGGTAGGACGGGAGACTTGATTGGTGTCTGCCTGGTAGGCTGGCCACCACAAGACCTAGCTTGTAATCCACCCTTCATTCTCCTTCCTGTCCTAAGCATGTCACATGGCTATCTGAGTTTATAGATGGCAAGTTATAAGCATACAACTGTTCATAAGCAGACCTGAGTCGGGGTGGCTGTGGGTCTGGCACTTGTTGTGTGATCTGATGTACGCATCCTGGTTTGAGTCATTACACCATAATGATATGCAGGCATGGCAAAAAGAGGTTGGAAGCGGTTGGATGGGGAGTCCTAAGCTGTATGGTCTTCATCTTAGTGGATGGGAGAGCTTGCTAAAGGGAGTTTGGCTTTTCTGACACTGTCTTCCCTAGCCTGGAAAGTTAGTTCCAGTGTCACTTCCTGCCTCATAGCAGCCTCACAGAGATCCTTGGGACTTGGCAGTGGTGGCACACACCTTTAATCTCAGCACTTGGGAGGCAGAGGCAGGCGGATTTCTGAGTTCCAGGCCAGCCTGGTCTACAGAGTGAGTTCCAGGACAGCCAGGGCTACACAGAGAAACCCTGTCTCGAAAAACCAAAAAACCAAACCAAAACAAAACAAAAAACCCCAAGCAAACCAAAAAGGACTATGGCTAAGTAGAATATAACTTTTGTTTGAGGTGGGGTCTTCCACCTCACCCCACCCCCAAGACAGGGTTTCTCTGTGTAGCTTTGACTGTCCTGGAACTCACTCTGTAGACCAGGCTGGCCTCAAACTCAGAAATCCACCTGCCTCTGCCTCCCAAGTGCTGGGATGAAAGGCGTGCGCCACCACCGCCCGGCTGAGGCAGGGTCTTATGTATCCCTGTCTGGCCTTGGAGTCTCTGTGTTGTCGAAGAGGGTGATCTTGAACTTCTGAGCCTTCGAGTCCCTCACAAGTACTGAGATTATCACCAAGTGTGCATCACCAAGGTCAGCTTATGGGGTACTAGGAACTGAAGCCAGGGTTCTAGCCAAACCCTGGGCAACACCAACTTTGTTATATCCTCAGCCCAAAATATACTACATGTGAATTTAATTATATGTGTGTGTGCATGTGTGTGTATATGCATGTGTGTGTGTGCACATTTGTGTGTGTGTCTGCATGTGGGTATGTGCACATGTGTGCAGGTGTTCGAGGAGGCCAGAGGCCAGCTGAAGTTAAAGCTGCCTGCGGTAGGTGCTGGGGATCCAGCTCAGGTGCTGAGAGGATAAGCTGTCTCTTCAGCCCACCCCACCCCCCTTTTTGTTTGTTTGAGACAGGGTGACTGTCTTGTAGCCCAGGCTGACATCAAAGTCATTATAGAGCTGAGGATAACCTTGAAGTCCTGGTCCTCCTAAATTCTGGGATTACGAGTAGATATCTCCACACCTGGCTGAAAACAACATTTCACCTATATGTGTTTACAAGTGGATGTGTGTAAGTGAGAATGTGTGTGTGTTTTATGTGTGTGGTGTGTTTGAGAGCGTGTGTGCACAGGCACTTGTACACAAGTGCGGAGGCTGAGGAGGAGGTGGGATGTTCTGCACTTTGCTCCGCTGAGAGTCTCTCACTGAACTAGAACTCGGCTGAGGCTGGTCAGCCCCAGCAGTCTTCTCCCTGCCCCTCAAGCTGCTGGGGTTACATGCGGGCATATGTGATCGTGCCCAGGTTTTTACATGAGTTCTGGGTATTTGCATTCAGATACTCATGCTTGTATAACAAAATGCTATTGCCTGCAGAGACACCTTTGAAGCAGTGGTGCACACGCCTTTAATCCCAGCACTTGGGAGGCAGAGGCAGGTGGATTTCTGAGTTCCAGGCCAGCCTGGTCTACAGAGTAAGTTCCAGGATAGGCAGGGCTATACAGAGAAACCCTGTGTCTAGGGAAAAAAAAGTGGGGGCTCTTTGCCTGGAAAGGTTAATTCAACTTTATATATATATAAGTACACTGTAGCTGTCTTCAGACACACCAGAAGAGGGCGTCAGATCTCATTACAGATGGTGGTGAGCCACCATGTGGTTGCTGGCAATTGAACTCAGGACCTCAATGCCCTTAACTGCTGAGCCAGCAGATAAGCCAGCCCCTAGAGAAATTCAACTTTAAGCCAACCTGCCTCTCATGCTGGAGGATCTTTAGTATCTCAGTGACCAGAAGATAGCTCTACACATGCTTCTCTGAAGCTCGCCCTCCTCCATCCTTCCCTCTCCCTCCCTCTCTCTCTCTCTCTCTTCCCCCTGCCCCCCTTCTTTCTCCTCTTAAGGAAAGCTAACATGAAGTTATGAGGGAGAGTACAAACTTTAGATTTTAAGTGCAGACTTGAGAGAGGAGAGTACACACCCAGACAGGAGCGCAGGTCTCTCTGAGAGCTGCCCAGGCGGGCGCTTCTTAATACTCCCCAGGAAATGAGACTGTCCGGAAACCTCAGCCCTAGACTTCAAGCTCGCGTTGGAGGATTTGCATTTCAGCCAAATGCCAGCCATTCTCCTGGGGTAGGATCATTTTCCCTTGGACATACTTCACATTTGAACGTGGAGTGTTTTGCTTCCTTGATCGTCATGCTGGGGGGATTATTTCATCCCTTTGCACTTTTCGAGGACTTGGAGTCCAACAGGGAGGCCCCTGGAGGCAAGCTTGTGAAAGGAACCAAGCAGATGGCCAAGTGTCTCCCTCCCAGCCAGTCCTGCTTTTATGATGCACTTTGAAATGCCACCTGTTCCTCATATCTCTTCCTGACAGGAGTGTGGGGTGGGGGTGGGGAACTTGGGACCTCCCCAGAGATTTCTCTGTCATAGTCAAATGGAAGCCGGGCAGTAATCGATCAGGGATAGTGACCTGCTCAGAATTTTTTTAAGAAGTTATATATAACTGGGCTAAGGGTGAGGGACAGGGCAGGCTGTTTTAACAGTGGCCTTTCAGAAGTACGGTAACACTATCTCTGATATAAGAGATGTATCTCCCCTGTATTTTGTTCACTATAGCCTTTTGAACCTAGAACCCCACCTCCCCTTTTCCCCCCCCACCCGTCCCAAACACAGGCACCTACACTACACTTGTTTCTTTTGTTAAATCCACCCCATTATGTAACCCAGTGTATTAGGGTTTCTATTCCTGCACAAACATCATGACCATGAAGCAAGTTGGGGAGGAAAGGGTTTATTTGGCTTACTTCCACATTGCTGTTCATCAACAGAGGAAGTCAGGACTGGAACTCAAGCAGGTCAGGAAGCAGGAGCTGATGCAGACAGAGGCCATGGAGAGATGTTCCTTACTGGCTTGCTTCTCCTGGCTTGCTCAGCCTGCTCTCTTATAGAACCCAAGACCTCCAGCCCAGGGATGGCACCACCCACAAGGGGCCCTCCCCTCTTGATCACTAATTGAGAAAATGCCCCACAGCTGGATCTCATGGAGGCACTTCCCCAACTGAAGCTCCCTTCTCTGTGATAACTCCAGCCTGGGTCAAGTTGACACACAAAACCAGCCAGGACACCCAGGCTGGCCTCAAACTTGCTATGTAGCTCAAGCTCTTGGACTTGTGATCCTCATGCTTTAGCCTCCTAAGGGCTGGGATTACAGGCATGTCCCACTGTACAAAATTCTCCTACACTTTTTCTGTCTTCTTCATCTTCTCTCATTTCCACCTTTCTTGCCTTCTTTTCCTTTTTTTTTTTTTTTTTTTTTTTTTTCGAGACAGGGTTTCTCTGTGTAGCCCTGGCTGTCCTGGAACTCACCCTGTAGACTAGACTGTCCTCGAAGTCAGAAATCCACCTGCCTTTGCCTCTCAAGTGCTGGGATTAAAGATATGCACCACCACTGCCTGGCTTGAACTCAATATTTAATTAGATCAATTTTTTTTTTAACCTTCACTTTCAGATGTAGAAAGCCCAGCTACGATAAAGAGATCTATAAAGACCATTATCAAGCTGTTAACAGAGGGACCTATGTCCAGGTGTGTCTAAATGGCCTGAAGAAACTCTTGTGATGTTATCTTGAGGCTAACTTGACCTAGGCTGTGAGAGACTTGCCTGTATTTTCTGGGTCAAGGCCCAAGTACCTGGCCTGTGAGTCAGGCCAAGAGTGTCAGGTAGAGTCCCGATTAGACTGAAAGGCCTGCGGGCTGGCTGCTCCCTGAGGGCTGGCTCTCTTTCCTTTCTCTCTGTGGTAATTTACACACACGAAGGCTTTGATCCTACAGGGCTGTTTTCTTGAGCTTCCCAGTTTCTTTCCTTGCCATGAGGTGTCTCAAAAGCAGACAACAGGCCTGCTGCAGGCACTGACTCTTTCTTGGGACACAATGTCCCAGGAAAGAAGGGGTTGGCACACAGGTACAGAAACAGGTGGCCCGGGAATTAACTGCTCCCTGGAGCGGGGATGTTTGTTAAAATAGATCACCTAGGGGCTGGTGAGATAGCTCAGCAGGTAAGAGCACCAACTACTCTTCTGAAGGTTGTGAGTTTAAATCCCAGCAACCACATGGTGGCTCACAAACACCCATAATGATATCTGACACCCTCTTCTGGTAGTCTGAAGACAGCTACAGTGTACTCATTTATAATAATAAATCAATCTTTAAAAAAAAAATAGATCACCTAGATCAAAGACTGCACCTCATAGGGGAGGCATTATGTAGACCAAAGGACAGAGAAAAGTTGCTTGTCTCTCCTGCTAATCAGAGGCTCCTGAATGCTTCTAAGGTTAAACAAAACAAAACAAAACAAAACAAAACATAGGTAATAAGTGAACTTCCAAGACTCAGTCAGTGAGGGACTACCATACAGAGGTGCTCAGGTAACCAGCAGGTTCCAGGGAACAGGTGGGGGCTGGAGGATCTTAAGAAGCTGGGCTGGGGATGCGCCACAGTCAGAGTGTTGTCAAGCATGCCCAAGGCCCTTGGTTCAATTCTCAACACGGAATAAACTGAGCATAGTAACACATGCCTGTAATCCTAACTCTACAAAGGTGGGCACAGGAGAATCAAGACTTTAAGGTTGTCACATGGCCTCTTGGTCAAGTAAGTGGGTTGTTTCCGCTGAGTTCTCTTAGTAGATAAAAGGTATGAGGTAAGTAAGCCGAGACCTGGGCCAAGAGCTTCAAGAAGTGTTAGCTCCCCCTCCCTTGGGAAGGGGAATGGTTTTAAGTAATAAACCTCTTAAGAGTATAGGAAATTTACTCTTTTACTGGAAACAGCAGTTGGTACCCAGCCAAAGTTTGCTTTCATCAAAACCCTCCCTGCTGTTGGTGCTAAACAGCCTGTGTCCTTCCACTGCAGACTGTGCATGGCAATTGTAAAAGCCTCTGAGAACTAGCCTCGTTGTATTCATATCTGCATCTGTGGCTGGTGGTGTGGTGGCCTGTGTTCATTACCTGAGGGTTGTGGGGAAGACAACATGGGATGAGGGGCCTCATCCCCAGATGGCTTTTGCTTGTGAAGGTCTCTGCTTTAGGCTTTTCTGCCCACCATTGTCACTTGCTCTCACCAGCTGTTTGTCAGTACTAGCTGGGGTGGGTTTGGTTGCCATGGTAACAGCCAGTAAGTGTCGCTGGACAGGCTTGGACGCAAGCAAGATGGGATTCAGGACAAAGGTTGAAGATGCAGGGCTCAGATCCCTGATGGTCTCTTTTGTTACAAGGCCTTTTAGTTAGCATAAATGGGCATTTATGACAGCCATGGCATCTGTAATTATTGAAGGATAGGCAAGAGAGAGACCCTCCCTTTGGTAACCTAGAAGTGAGCGAGGTAGTTAGAGTGGACCTATAAGCTATCTAACTTCACTATGGGTCTGATGTATGGAGGCAGGTAAGGAGCCGCTGTAGGATGTCTAGTTTCTGTTCATGTCAGCCCTTTGAGGATTTTGTTGTGGCTTGCAGTGTTAAATCCATTTAGGCTTGGTGCTGAGTACAACCTCTATCGCTGAGTCACAGCCTAGTCCGTCTTTAAAACAACTGCTTTTAGATTTATTTGTATGGATGAATGTTTTTGCCACAAATGCATCTTCACTCTGTGTATCTGCCAAGGTTCATCTCCTCTGTGGATCCCCTGGAACTGGGGTTATGGATAGTTGTGACAGTATGTAGGTTGTGGGAATCCAATCTAGATCTTCTGTGAGAACAACTGTTCTTAACCACTGAGCCATCTCTCCAGTCCAGACTGCTTTTTTAAAACTTTAAGATAGAGATCCCTCTGTTTTGCCTAGGTTTGTCTCAAACTCCTGTGTGTGCAAGAATGATTTTTTTCTTGCCTCATTCTCCTGAGTAATGGGGTCTACAAATGATGTGGTGCTATACTAGGCTAGGGTGCCCTCTGAATGCTGTCTGGACAGATGGCTGGTTAGGCTGTGCTGGATCTGTGAACAGTCAGGAAAACCAGATTGCTTCTGGCAGAGGCCAATAGGGTTTCAGTGTACCAGGAGACCCTGTCCACACCCAACTCTGTCAACAACCTTTCTCTCCTCTATTTTGTAACTGAGGTCAGAGTCCTAACTCTTCATTTGCCTGTGCCCCATTTAAAACATGTAAGACCTGATAATGTAGGAAGACTAGGACTTGGAGTTGTGAATTTACCTTTCCAAAAGCTTGGCTGTAGGATTGCTTGGGGGAAAGGCAATTCCCTTGGTAACATGGTGCAGTGGGAGTCACACCTAGCTTTTCTGGGCTGTAATGGCAAGATTTGAGTCCTGGAACACTTCTAAGTGCTGGCTTGGCTGGGCAGTGGTGGTACACATCTTTAATCCCAGCACTCAGGCGACAGATCTCTGAGTTCAAGCTCAACCTGCTCTAAAAAGTGAATTCCAGGACAGCCAGGGCCACACAGAGAAATCCTGTCTTGAAAAACCAAACTAAACCAACCTCCCCCCCAACCCCCCAAAAAGAGCCAGTCTGTTTAAGAGAAGAAAAGACCTATCTCCACTGCTTTGCTTTGTTTTTTTGCTTTTGATTTGAGATGGTCTCATGTAACCCAGGCTAGACTTGAACTATGTAGCAGCTTTTAAGGAAATGATACATATGAGACTGAAGTCAGGAAAGCAGTTTCTGCTTCTTTTGTTGCAGTTTCTGAAATATATCATTGGTTTATTCATTCATTCATTCATTCATTCATTCATTCATTCATTCTTCACAACTATGCTATCTATCAGTGCCAGCCAGCATGCTGGACACTGCTTCCCCACCACTCAACATACATTCAGGGACGCATAGCTGTTTGTTGTCTCAAGTCTACCTAGTGTACGGCTTGGGTTGGACTCTTACTAAGGTCCCCTGTCACCAAACACAGCTCAGTTCCCAGCAGCACTGAGGTTTTGGGTTTGTGCCAGGCTTGTGTGGGCGGTGCTAGTGGAGATCTTAATTAATACTGGTTAATTACTGAGTGGCGCTTAACAATCCCAATACCCTTCAGGTTCCCAAGTCGAAGGCTCATGAGTTGCGGGCTGGCTCTGGCAGGGAGAGGGAGGACAGTATTCTCATTGGGTCTTTGCCCAGCACCTGGGCTGGGTATTCCAGAAAGGTCTGTAACTCCTTTTGTTCTAATCAAGTTTGGTGACAAGAGGGAACAAGTTGGGTAACAGCAGGTACCTCTCTAATTTCACCTCTGCCCTCTTCCCAGAGGCAAAAGACAGCACAGCCCGTGGTCTGCTCAACTTCACCAAAAAGTGTGGCCCAGGGCCCAGGGTTGAGAGTGGGGAGGAAGGAGGACTGTAAGTCTAGACCTGAAGGCCAGGGTGGAAGTGTCCAAAAGGAGGAACAAGCCCAAAGGTCTGTCCGGCTCCAGGCTCTATTCCGCTTTCTCACTGTCCACAATTGGCTGAGCGAGCTCTTTCAGGGTTATTTCTCTGCCTGAGGCTCCCAAGTGACTATCTCACTGAAACTTTTCCTTCCTACAAAGCCTGACATCTCACGACCTCAAGTTCGACTCCTTAGGACCTCAGGCAATCCCTCGCACGCATCGTTCTGCCTGTCAGTCAAGGTGGCTCTGACTCGACCAGGTCTTTGTTCCTGCTCTCCAGGACTTCCCCCCAGATCGTTCTCTGGACAAATCCTGCTCCGGACTTTAAGGTTAGCATTAATGTCATTCATTCCCTAGAGTGAGCCCTCTGCTCCTCCACTAGAGCAGGGGGGTCAAGGTGAGGTGGTCCCTGGCCCTCCGTTAAGAGGCTCGCAGCGTGCTCCAAAAGCATAAGTGAAAGGTCTTTGTGACCAGGCGACACGCACTAACCAGCCGGCCTCCCGGCTGGGCCACTCTTTCCTCTTCACCTCCGGGGCCTCCCGCACCTTGACCATGGGCTGCTCCGCGAGCGGAGGGAGGCTCGGCGGCGCACGCGCACTCAGCTCCTGGCCGGGGACGCGCACGCCCGCGGCCGCGTGCGTCACAACCCGGGCGCCTGCCGCGCCCGTCCAGCTCGCCTGCCCGGCGGTCCCCGCGGCGGCGGCGGCGGCGGCGGCGGCGGCGGCGGCGCGGCGGCGGCGGCGGCCGGGTGACACCAGCAGCGGCGCCAGGCTGGCTCGCTAGCGGGCAGGGTCGCGCGGCCCGCACCACAAACTCAGACCCGGCCGGAAGGAGGCGCGGCGCGGCGCGAGGAAGGCCGAGGCGGGCCGCGCGGGGGACCGCGGGCGCCGAGTGACAGGCCGGCGGCGGGGAGCGCGCAGGTTGCAGCCACCCGCGGCCCCGACCCGCCGGGCCCCTCGGCCGTCGCAGGCATGAGCCACATCCAGATCCCGGCGGGGCTCACGGAGCTGCTGCAGGGCTACACCGTGGAGGTGCTTCGGCAGCAGCCGCCCGACCTCGTCGACTTCGCCGTGGAGTACTTCACACGCCTGCGCGAGGCCCGCTACCAGGAGTCGGACTCGTTCATCGTCACCTCGACGACCTTCCACACGCAGGAGGCCAGCGCCGTCCCCGTCATCGAGGAGGACGGCGAGAGCGACTCGGACTCGGACGATGCGGATCTGGAAGGTAGGCGGGCGGGGCCGGGCCGAGGTGCGAGGTGGGCACCGGGCGAAGGAAGGAAGGGTTGGGGGAGGGACCCGAGGGCCGACCGGCCGCGCCCCGGGCCGGGACCCGAGCGCTCCGCAGCCCAGCTGCTCGGGTTCCCCGGCGTGCGAGCATTCCAAATTGAGCTCCCGCGGTTCTCTGAGCCCGAGCGTTCACGGAGAGTGATTTGTCAGATTCCGCCTTGAATGAAGCGTGCGCGTTCTTTGGTCCGCGTGGTGGCGCGGAGCTTAAGTCGGTCCCGCCAGAAGCTGCCTTGCCTCGCTCTCTGCCTTAGACCCCAGAGCCTGCTTGTTATCCGAAGGCGAGAGCACCAGCATCTGGCAGCACGTCCCGAATAAACAGGATGATAATTTCATTCGCGAAGGATTCAGTATGGGAAGAATCATTGCTGAAAACTATGTATATATATATATATATTTTTTTTTTGAGATCGCGCCTTGATTAAGCAGGAACTCAGTAGGTAGTTCAAACTGGCCTCGAACTTGTGACGATCTAGGCAATCTATCTACCTCTGCCTCAATGAAAACCTTATAAACCTACACATAAGAGGAACGATGAGCTGAACTGAATGCTGTTACTCACATTCAATAGCTGAACCTCCTCCCCCCAGTACTGGTGCTCACATTCAACAGTTATCAATATTTTCACTATTTCACATATATATCCTCTCTCCCTTTGCTTAAGTATGTAAAGGAAATTTCAGTTATGCCATTTTATTCGTGTCCAGTTAAAGTTTAGAAATTTAAAGTTTTGATAAGGTTAAAACAATTGAATCAAATTGGCAAGCATAATCAATACCTCGACAATACCTCGATTAGTGTGTTGTTTGCAGGGAAGTATACAAGTAACATTCTACTCAAAGAGTAGTTTTATTTCCTTGGTTGCTTCCACTTATGCTTTATTAATTCCTTTTTTTTTTTTTTTTTTTTTTTTTTTTTTTTTTTTTTTTTTTTGAGACAAGGTCTCACAGTGTAGCCTTGGATGATCTAGACCAAGTTGGCTTTGATTTCATGAGATCTGCCCTCCTCTGCCTCCTGAGTGGTGCTAGGATTAAAAATGGGCATCCATGCCCAACATTGGCAGGCTTATTTTTGGTTCTGTGTTTGTGTGTTTGCCACATGTGTATGCATACTATATTAGGCAGCTCTCAGAGGCCGGAAGACAATACAGATGGTTCTGAGTGTAGGTGCTGGGAATTAAAACAGGGTCCCCTAGAAGAGCAGTTATTGGCTTTAAGCACCGAGCCATCTCATTAGCCCCTTTTACTTTATGTTCCAGCACTGAGCCTCCTTCAGAGTATTAATGAGCACAGGACTTCTGCTTGGAATAATAAAACTCTGGAGTTGGGTGACAGTGAATGGCTGTCTTTTTTGTCAGCTTTGCTGTGTTGTTAGGTTGTTTGCAGACTCCTGGCTCCTGCCTCCAAGTGTTCCTCGCTCTTTAACTTTCTTGTTTGTCAGAGCTCTTGGCCTTCTGCTTTTGGTTGGATTTTATACTTGCAACTGTTCCTGTTTGGATGTGCTACATTGTATCAGGGTTAGTGGTCTTTCAGATGTCTCCACTCTGTGAGTAGAGGGAATGTGCTACATTGTATCAGCAGTTAGTGGTCATTTAGGGGTCTCCACTCTGTGAGCAGAGGGAATTGCTGCTCTAGACTCTGTTCTTTGTAGGTGTTTGTTTTCATTATTCTCCAATATATACCCAGAAATGCCAAGCCCTCCCTCCCCCTTTTTTTCCCTTATAGATAGGGTTTGAACTTTGTATTCTCCTGCCTCAACTTCCCCAGTGCTGAGATTGAGATTGAAGATGTGCATCACCACTCCAGCCCAGGCTCTTCTCTTTCTTTCCTTTTTCCTTCCTTCCTTTCTTTTTTTCTTTTAATGTTATTTGTAAGTATACTATAGCTGTCTTCAGACATACCAGAAGAGGGTGTCAGGTCTCATTATGGATGGTTGTGAACCACCATGTGGTTGCTGGGATTTGAACTCAGGACCTTCTGAAGAACAGTCAGTGCTCTTATCCACTGAGCCATCTCTCCAGCCCCACTTTTTCTTTCTTTTTCTTCTTTTTAAAGATGTATTTATTTATTTTTTGTATGTGAATACGCTTGCTGGGAATTGAACTCAATACCTCTAGAAGAGCAGTCAGTGCTCTTAACCACTAAGCCATCTCTCCAGCCCTCTTTAAAAAAAAATAATAGTTATTATTATTATTTTGGACAGGGCTTCTCTGTGTAGCACTGGCTGTCCTGGAACTCACTATTCCCTGAGTGCTTGTGTTACAAGTGTGAGGCATCAGATCTGGTTTTCCTCTTTGGCTTAGTCTTATGGGTTCTGTTCTTTGGGGGCAAATGATTGAGGCTTCTCGCCTGTTGGCTCCATGACCATAATAAGTAAGTGATTTGTCTTTTTGTTTCCAATTCAAGTGTCCAATGCTCAGTGTCTCTGCTTGCAAAACAAACATTACCTGCTTGGTGATGTTCCAGAGTTGTTTTGTTTAGATCCTCAGATGATTCTGGTTCATTTCAGATGAGTTTGGTTCATTTCAGTGCACACCAGATTTTAAAAGTGGCTTATAGACTGGGTGTGGTGATGTACGCTTGTAATCCCAGTACTTGGGAGGCAGAGGCAAAGGGTTTCATAAATTTGAGGCCAATTAAGTCTACATAGCAAGTTTAGGCCATCTGGGGCTACATAACAAAACCCTGTCCCAAAAGAGAAGGGGGGAGAATAAATTTAATAAAATGACTGAACATTACTAGTCTTGCATACCTTCTTTTAAAAAATATTTTTATTATTTTAAATTATGATATGCACATGAGTGCTGGTTCCTACAGAAGCCAGGGGCTATGGATCTCTGTGGAGCTGGAGTTGTAGTAGCTTTTGAGTCCTGATGTGGGTGGGTGCTAGGAACTGAACTCGGGTTCTTTATAAAAACAGCATATGCTCTTAATCACTAAGTATCCCTCCAGCTTGCTCTTAGCTATCTTTGAAAGATCTTTGAGTTATCATTACGTTGCCCAGGCTGGGTGAAAGCTCCTGGACTTAAATGGATCTTCCTGCCTCAGTCTCCTTAGCTGAGTGCCTGAGACAGACTGTCTGTCTGGCAGACAGACAGACAGACAGACCACAGATAACAGAGGTCAACCTCTTGTCATTCTTCAGGAGTTGGTTTTTCTTTTCCCTTCTTTCTTTCTTTCTTTCTTTCTTTCTTTCTTTCTTTCTTTCTTTCTTTCTTTCTTCCTTTCTCTCTCTCTCTCTCCCTTCCTTCCTTCCTTCCTTTCTTTCTTTCTTTCTTTCTTTCTTTCTTTCTTTCTTTCTTTCTTTTTCTTTCTGAGACAGTCTTATTAGCCTAGAGCTCACATAGGCTTGTCTGTGAGGCCATCAAGCTCCAAAGATCCATCTGTCTCTGTCTTTTCAGTGCTACAGTGACAAGTGCCTACCACCAGGCCTGGCTTTCCTATGTAGATTCTGGTGTAGAATATCAGTCCTTATGCGCACAGGTGAGCTCTCTGCCAGCCTCTTTTTTTTTTTTTTTTTTTTGGTTTTTCAAGACAGGGTTTCTCTGTGTAGCCCTGGCTGTCCTGGAACTCACTCTGTAGACCAGGCTGGCCTCAAAAATCCACCTACCTCTGCCTCCCAAGTGCTGGGATTAAAGGTGTGCGCCACCACCGCCCGGCTTTTTTAAACAGAGAATCTCATGAAGTCCTCAAACTTACCAGGTAGGTGAGGGGGCCTTGAACTCCTGCCTTCACCTCCAAACACCTAGCACATAGGTGTGCTCCCACTGTTTCCTGGGCTGTACAGGACTGGGCATCTGAACACTGGGCCTCATTCATGTTAGGCAAACACTGCCAGCTGAGCTACGTTCTTAGTCCTTTTTTCTTTTAGATTTATTTTATTTATTTCTTGTAAGTACATTGTCAGTCTTCATGCACACCAGAAGAGGCCATAGGATCCCATTACAGGTGTTTGTGAGCCACCATGTGGTTGCTGGGATTTGAACTCAGGACCTCTGGAAGAGCAGTCAGTGCTCTTAATCGCTGTACCATCTCTCCAGACCTTCTTCTTGTCCCTTAAGATGTTTTGTACAGTTTTTCTTTCTCTTTCATGAGGTACACACACACTCTTTTTTTTTAGTTTTTCTTTCAAAAATAATTCTTTTTTTAAAAGATTTATTTTATTTTATGCATATGAGTACACTGTAGCTGTACAGATGGTTGTGAGCCTTCATGTGGTTGTTGGGAATTGAATTTTAGGACCTCTGCTTGCTCTGGTCAACCCCACTACTCGCTCAGTCCCTGCTCTCTCCGGCCCAAACATTTATTTATTATTATAAATAAGTACACTGTAGCTGTCTTCAGACGGGCCAGAAAAGGGCATCAGGTCTCATTATGGGTGGTTGTGAGCCACCATGTTGTTGTTGAGATTTGAACTCAGGATCCTTGGAAGAGCAGTCAGTGCTCTTACCTGCTGAGCCATCTCTCCAGCCCCTCAAAAAGAATTCTTAAAGCTTTTGAAATTCTGAATTTTCTTGATGATTAGGGATGTGTTCAATGTTCCTGAGCCCTTGGATAATAGTTGAGCTTATGTTATAAAGATTGCTCAGGTCAAGGGCTTGTCTCCAGGAAGACCAATCATATGATTAGAGAGAGCTGATGTCTTAAGGCAGCCCCACCGCCGCCATTCCTACACTCTTTTTTTTTTTTGGTAAGCATCTATCTTTATTTATTTTTAATACCGCTGCTGAACTATCTTATTGGCTCTCTACATTTTTTTTTCTTTTTAAATGCGTAATGTTGTATCTAGTTGACATCTAATGGAAATATGGGAAAATAGTGTCAGTTCTCTGAAAATATTTCCCTTTTCCTTTTTTTTTTTAGATTTATTTGTTTATTTATTTATTTATTTATTATATGTAAGTACACTGTAGCTGACTCCAGAAGAGGGCATCAGATCTCATTATGGATGGTTGTGAGCCACCATGTGGTTGCTGAGATTTGAATTCAGGACCTCTGGAAGAGCAGTCAGTGCTCTTAACCACTGAGCCATCTCTCCAGCCCTCTCCCTTTTCCTTTAATGGAATGCTTCAGTCAGCTATTTTTATATTTCAGTAAATTATTTTGTTTAACCAAAAGATTTTTTTTTTTTTTTTTTGATTTTTCGAGACAGGGTTTCTCTGTATAGCCCTGGCTGTCCTGGAACTCACTCTGTAGACCAGGCTGGCCTCGAACTCAGAAATCCACCTGCCTCTGCCTCCCAAGTGCTGGGATTAAAGGCGTGCGCCACCACCACCCGGCTAACCAAAAGATTCTTACGTACCATGTTCAATTGTCATTTATCATCATAAAAGCAAGTACAGTTTTGTGACTTTTTTGGTACATAGCTGGTACATATAAGGGCAATTTATCCCTGAGTTGGAATAAATTATTATAAAAATGAGTCCTAGTTTTCTCTACCAGTTAGAGCTTTTTATATAAACTTATTTAAAATTAAAAAAGTACAGGTTTTTTTAACTTTAAGTTTCTTGTTTAAGCTATTTCCTCCCACAGTTAAAGAAAGGAAGATAGTATGAGATAGTCTTCAAATGATACAAAACAGAACAAGAACAAACAGAGCAAACAAAAAAAACCCATGAGCTTAATGTTCCATTCATTTTTCTGGCCAATGTGCTGGCGGGAGTAAATGGTCCAAACCAGGACTGTGGCCCTGTTGCCTAGGTGATAGTCCCCAGCCCCAGGGTTAAGGAAGAGGGAAATGGCTCCTGTCTGTCCAGGGAAAAGGTTTGGTCCTGTTGCCTAGGTGATGGTCTCAGCCCCAGGGTTAAGGAAGAGGGAAATGGCTCCTGTCTGTCCAGGGAAAAGGTTTGGTCCTGTTGTGGAGATGGATGTTGGCGATGAACTTGTGTCTTCAAACTCTGCATGGTGGTGAGACTTCAGGAAAACGTTGATACACTCACTTCCTCTCCACTCGGGACTGAAATATTCGAGGATTTTGAACAGGCAAGCTCAGACCCCCTCTCCAGGCTGTAGACACCATTGCGGGCAACTCCAACTTCATTGTGAGTGTGAGCCAGCCCAGCCTAACCTGCCCAGAAATCTGAAACCTGGGATACAGATACTGCTTGTCACCATCTTGGGCCTAGGGCTTTGTGTTTGTTTCTGTTTCTTTTTTTTTTTTCTTTTTCTTTTTGGTTTTTGAGACAGGGTTTCTCTGTGTAGCCCTGGCTGTCCTGGAACTCACTCTGTAGACCAGGCTAGCCTGGAATTTACAGAGATCCTCCTGCCTCTTGCCTCTGGAGTGCTGGGAATAAAGATGTGTGTACCACCACCAGCTCCTTTCTGGTGTTTTGTTTTGTTTCTGAGATTAGTTTTAGAATTATGGAGTCCTGGCTAGTGTGGGACTGACTATGTAGATGAGTCAAGTTCTAGCTCCTCTTACGTGCCAGGATTATAGAGACTCTAGCAAAAAGCCAGTGGTTAGCTTTCTATTTAATGTTAAAATTGTATAATATGTTTAAGTGGGTCTGAAGTCAAATCTATAGAACTAGATATATTCACAGAAGACTGGCTAGACCTTACAGCTCTCACTCATTCCTTCCCTTTCTGATTGATAACAGTGGTTTTCAGTTTTTGGAGCTTAAAAAAGGAAAAGTCAGACACGATGGTGCACCCCTTTTAATATCAGCAGGTGGATCTCCGTGAGTCTGAAGTTAGCTTGGTCTACATAGGGAGTTCCAGGACAGCCAGGGCTACATAGAAAGACCTGCTTCAAAAATCTAAAATAACAACTAAGCAATTCATGGTTTAAAGGGAAACCTGGAAAAAAGATAAACTGCAGTCTCGGTGTGTTTTACAAGTTCTAGATAACTGTGTTGCGATGGCAGGGACGGTTAAGAACTGCTGACTTGAAGCTTTTGTTGTGGTGCTCTTAACAATTTATCTTTCCCCTTAAGAAGCAAAAAAAAAAAGATGATATATAATCATTTTGGTTTTTATAAATGCCAGGCAATATACTACAGAGCTCTTCTGTAAACAGCCTTGTGTGAAGAATAGCCTCTATACAGTATGATTTAACAAGTTCTCAGGTTATACTTCCACCCACTGGAACTAGAGAGTGCCAGTGTGTGATACAAGTTATGAGAGTTTTTTTAAAGCTATGATTGAGCAATTTAAATGAAGTCATTCTACATATTTATACCATTCTAAAGTTAACGAGTACTGAGTGACACATCATGAATATATGCATGCCTAGGGACCTGCATCTAATTGAATGATTCAGCTTTACCAATTAGCTGAATGTGTCATTTCCTCTGAATTACTAGTGTATGATGTGTCTCAAACTTTAATTATAAAATATGTGAAATTTTATTTTCACTTATTTTAATTCTTGAGATGGCATATCACTGTGTAGCCCTGGCTGGTATGGAGCTCACTCTGTAGACCAGGCTGTCCTCAAACAAGAGATCCTCCAGCCTCTTTCTCCGGAGTGCTAGGATGAAAGGTATGTGCTACCAAACCAGGCATAAAATCTTTTGTTTGTTTGTTTTTGAGACAGGGTTTCTCTGTGTAGCCCTGGCTGTCCTGGAACTCACTCTGTAGACCAGGCTGGTCTTGAACTCAAGAGATCTGCCTGCCTCTGCCTCCTAAGTGCTGGGATTAAAGACCTGCGCCACCACTGCCAGCTGAAAATTTATTCTTAAGAAAATTGAAATGGTTTAACTTTTCTAATAAGGTTAGAGTGTGGGCAAGAAGGTTGAGCCAGTCAATGTATGTACTTAAAAATGTTTTGTTTGTTTGTTTGTTTGTTTTTGCGAGACAGGGTTTCTCTGTATAGCCCTGGCTGTCCTGGATTAAAAATGTTTTTAAAGACAGTTTTACTCTGCAACTCAGACTTTCCTTAGCCCTCCTTAGTGTTGGAATTATGGGCCACTAAGTCTGACTTAGAAAATAAACACTTAGTAGGTCCATATGTTTATTCCTTGGTAACTGATTTGTACTAATTCACTGAATCTTGACTTAGCTAGAAGAGAGACTCAGCTGCTCCACTCTGGCTCCTCAGCCGCCAGGCCGCAGGCTTTCCTTCTCCGTTTTCTTTGTTTTTATGTTGGGAATTGAATTTCAAGTCTGACACACACTAAGCATGTACCATCCACTCAAGTACACTCTCAATTATATGTTTTGTTTTTTCTTTCTTTCTTTTTTTTTTAAAAAAAAAAAGATTTATTTATTGTATTTATATGAGTACACTGTAGCTGTCTTCAGACACACCAGAAGAGGGCATGAGATCTCATTACAGATGGTTGTGAGCCACCATGTGGTTGCTGGGAATTAAAACTCATGACCTCTGGAAGAGCAGTCAGTGCTCTTAACCACTGAGCCATCTCTCCAGCCCTGGTTTTTATTTCTAAGACAGGCCTTGGTAGGCTTAGCCTGGAACTTGCTATGGAAACAGGTTGGCTTTGAACTTGTAAGGGATTTGCTTATCTTGCCTTTTAAGCACTGAGATCTTAGATAGTCAGTCCTGTGTTATGATTCCCAGCTCTGTCTCATTCTCCTATCCTCCTCTTCTCTCCTCTCCTTTCTTCCTTCCTTCTTCCTTTCTTTCTCCCTTCCTTTCTTCCTTCCTTTCTTTCTTTCTTTTCTTTCATTTTTTTTTCAGATAGCCCAGGCTGGCCTTGAATTACTTCCTGATCCTCTTGCCTCCTCCACTTTTTTAGGTTCTGGAATTCCAGGCACATTCATGGCACACAGATACATATGCAGACACAGCATCTGTACACATAAAATGAATAAAAATCAAAGCGAACAAAACAGGGTTGGGATCAGCAAAATACCAATAGCCAGAGAGAGTGGAAGTTGCGGATATGGGGGCCTGTGAAGAATTGGTCTCTACCATACAACAGAGCGGGATTATTTGGCGCCTGCTAGGCTTTGTTTCTAGATTTGGAGGGTTTTGTTTGTTTGTTTGTTTTTCCACTTCTGACTCAGTTTCTAGCCCATACTACATCTTGTTCTGCCTTGACCAGTGAAGTTCTGTATTTAGATCCTGAAAAGTGTTCTGTCTTCACCATGACCCACTGTGAGGAGTGGTAGGAGACTTTGCTAGCACTGCCCCAGATGTGACGACCCAGAAGAATCAGGAGTTGTAGCACTGATGAGTTCTATTCTGGACTTGTTGAGTGCAGGGCCAGCTCTCAGGGCTAGAATCCAGCTGACGTCCAGCCAGCAGTGGGAACGTGAGCCCGAAGAGGACACAAGTCATGAGCGAAGCTTATCTTTTTGTTTTTTTCTTCTCTGTATTTGCCTTCTCTTTGCCTGAAAGTTGCCTTCTTCCTCCTATTTCCCTCTTACTTGACAGTGAATTGGTTTTTTTCTTTTAAATAAATCAACCAGTTCAGAGGTTCATTTTCTGCCAGGCAGCAGCCCTATAAGGCAGGTGCTATTATTACCGTTGTTATTATGAGGAAACTGAGACTCAGGGTAAAGAACTTGTTCAAGGTTTGTTTCTGCAACTGCACAGCTTGGCACCTCACCTGACTAGGGGCCATGGGGGGGGGGGTAAAGGAAGGACCGGGACCAGCAAGCTGGGGTTGGTATGCTGTCAGCCTCTGGACGGACAGCACAGTGCTGAGGAGTTAGCTGTTCCCTGCAGCTGAGCAGCCTCAGGCTGCAGACGTCCAAGACAAAGAAAGAAGCTGCAGTTTCTAGCTTTAAGATCAGTTATCTTGCTACACACTTGGACCAGAGGAAAGCTTTGCCAGTTCCAAGCCTGCATGAGTGGGAAAGGTTTTGCCAATTTCCCATGGTTCTGAGGCCTTGTCCATGTCCATAATACACATTCACCTGGGCCTTTCTCTATTCTCCAAGGTCTGGAAGTAATGGAGGTGGCTCTGGGTTTTGAACCCAAGCTGAGGGCTCAGATTTCATAATCAAAACCACTTTTGAGAAGTCAAATACTTACTATGTGAGTAAAGTGCTCACAGTGCTCCTTTCTATACAAGAGATTTTATTTATTTTTTTTTAAAAGATTTATTTATTTATTATATGTAAGAACACTGTAGTTGTCTTCAGACACACCAGAAGAGGCCATTAGATCTCATTTCAAGGTGGTTGTGAGCCACCATGTGGTTGCTGGGATTTGAACTCATGACCTTCCGAAGAGCAGTTAGTGCTCTTCCCAACTGAGCCATCTCACCAGCCTGAGATTTTATTTTTTAAATTTATTTTTCAGTTCTATGAATTGAACCCAGGGCCTTGTGGATACTCAAGGCCCTTTGGTTTTTTTTTTTTTTTTTTTTTTTTTTTTTTTTTTTTTTTTTTTTTTTTTTTTTTTTTTTTCTTTTTTAACAAAACAAGGGATATGATGGCACAGGTTTTCTCTTTCGGTGTCTGAAAAAGGGAATTTCGCACGATTACTAATACCTTCTCTTTTTCTGGTCTTGTTAGGACTATTGCATTAGGCACATTGCTGGCCTTTCTTCTGGTGTTGTACTCCCTTGGTGATGTTATAACTGAGTTCTCCTTCTGTGAGAAACATTTATGACCTTTCACTCCCTTGTGGAAGATTTCCATTTGCTCCTCAGTGCTTTTTTGTAGTTTTCAATCCAAGCTGGAGCGCGAGCTTTTCAGTCTCCTGCTTGATATATTTCAGAAAAGAACTGTGACTGGCTTGGCTTGGGTCAAGTTTCCACTCTGCAGTGTTACCTTCCTGTGGCAGTGTGTGATGTTCCCAGCACGGAGCATGTGCGCTATCCTCTAGCCCAGTCAGAAGTGGGAAAGGCTGAGAGGTCACTCGTGCAGCACAGGACTCCAGTCTGAAGGAGAAAGGGGCGTGTAGATGTTAGGACAAGCTGCTTTAGTTGAATCTTACTCTGCTTAGGCTCCAGCACTAGAGAGCGAGAGCCTTCCTGTCTATAGGAGCTTCTGGTCCTTCCAGAGCAGCAGAAATTGGGGACATTTAAATTTGCTTTGGATCTATAATTAGAATAATAGCATGGTAGAATTTATTTTTATTTAAAAATATAAAATGGGGCTGGAGAGATGGCTCAGCAGTTAAGAGCACTGATTGCTATTCCAAAGGTCCTGAGTTCAAATCCCAGCAACCACATGGTGGCTCACAACCATCCAAAATGAGATCTGATGCCCTCTTCTGGTGTGTCTAAAGTCAGCTACAGTGTACTTACATATGATAAATAAATAAATCTTTAAAAAAAATAAAAATAAAAATATAAAATGAAGGGCTGGAGAGATGGCTCAGTGGTTAAGAGCACTGACTGCTCTCTCAGAGGTCCTGAGTTCAATTCCCAGCATCCACATGGTGGCTCACAACCATTTGTGGTGGGACTCAATGCTCTCTTCTGGTATGTCTGAAGACAGCTACAGTGTACTCACATATATAAAATAAATAAATAATCTTAAATATATATATATGTGTGTGTATGTGTGTGTGTGTGTATATATATATATATATATATATATATATATATATATATATATATATATATATAAAATGAAGACAGGCATGGTGACTTACACCTTTAATCCCAGCAATCGAGACAAAGGCAGGTGCATCTCTGTAAGTCTAAGACCAGTCTTGTCTACATCGAGAGTTCTAGAACACCCAGAGCTACATACAGAAACTTGTCTCAAAAACAAAAACAAACAAAACCTAGTAAAAGCATCTTTTATTCGTCTGATGTAATTACTGTCCCAGAGGCTTACTGCCTCCGTCTGCTAACCTAGGCCTAGTCCTGGAAGCTTCCAGCCTCTGTACGATCTAATCTAAGTCAAGAGTGTTTTCATCCTCTGAGATTTGTCGCTGAGTAAATTCATCCTTTCTAGTTCTTTCTGAGCTCTGGCTGGCTGATTCAACTCAGCTCTTCTGGCTCAAAACTCCTATCCAAGCTGACTGATTTCAAACTGGCTTCTTTCTAGGCCTTTGATTGAATTGCTCTGCTTGGCCTCAAACTAATGCTAGCAATCTATTCTAATCTTCTGGCTCCTTCTCACTCTCTGGCTTGTTCTGTGTTCACCTGTTCAGCTTGTTCTCTGTGACCTTTAAAACTCTCCTGGTAAAACTGCCTTTTTCCTTTCTTCTGTCTGCACTCCCCCTTAAGTAACTTCTCTCTTCTCATGAGACTTGGGCAGATTCTATTCTGTCAAATCTCTGATTTGTCACTTTGTCAACCACTCAATCAGACATCACTTTCAAATTTGGATGCTTCCTTCTATAAAGCTAACTTTACCTTCATTGTTTGGGATTAAAGTTTATAGTGTGATCAAATATCCTGCAACAGAACCCCAGAGCACACACATTCATATGTGCAACTCTCGGCTGGCAGATTTAGATAAGTCGGATAAATCCTGGCTTTCAGGGCAGTTGTCTAAGTTTCAGTCTGCTCTGCTTCATGGTGGAAAAGGAGTGGTGAGGAATATTTGACAGGCCGGGTGTGATGGTGCATGCACCTTTAATTCCAGGGTTACGGAAACAGAGGCAGGCAGATCTCTATGCGTACTAGGCAGCCTGGTCTATATAGTGAGTTCTAGGATAGCCGGGGCTACATAGAAAGAGAATTGTCTCAGAAAACAAAACAGAAAAAGGCTGGCATAATATTTGCACGTAGTAAGACTAGAGAGATGGCTTGGTTAGGTGAGGCTTGCTGCCAAACCTGAAGACCCGACTCTTCAGTCCTAAGAACCCACATGGTACAAGGAGAGATCTCAATCCTGCAAATTCTTTTTACCCTCAGACATGTACACACATATAATAAACAAATAAATGATAAGGGCTGGAGAGATGTCTCAGAGCTCTTGCTGTTCTTCCAAAGGCCTCAGTTTGTTTTCTAGCACCCACAGTGGTGGCTCAAACCACCTGTAATCCCACCTCTAGATCTTCTTTTGCATCTGCATGTACCAGCACACATGCAGCATTCACTCACACACAGAATACAAAAAATAAACCTTCAATAGTATTTGAGTGAGCTATACAGGATAACAGCTCTGAGAATTTGTTTACATTTTTTAAATTAAAATGAGGAGAGTATGAAGAGGCATGCCAGGGCTTATACAAGGAGGTTAGAGGCTAACCCATGAGATTTAGTTCTCTCCCATCAGGATCAAACTCAAGTTGTCAGGCATGGAGGGAACTGCCTACATCCCCTGAGCTATCTGACATGGCTCTTAGTTTTCCTATTGAGATAGTATCTGGTTAAATTGCCCAGGCTGACCTTGAATTTTGTTGGTAGCCTAAATAGGCTTTGAACGTCTAATCCTCAGAGTCCAGACTGCACAAAACTGCAGTCTTATACTAAGCTCCAGTTTCCTAGGCTTTGTCTCATATCTTTAGTTTTTGTGTTTAAGTGTGTGGGGAGTTTTGTCCAGTTCTCCCACTGTGGGTAGCATAAGATTAGACAAGTTTTTGCTTTTTATAGTAGACATCTGTGTTTACATGTTCTAAGTTTAAAATATTCATACTTATTTCAGGACTAAATTTTTTTGAGAACAGCAAAGAGGATTTCTGTATTATAAGCACATTATAAACAGAAATACTATGAACAGTCTCCCTGTATAGTGGGACGGCGGCCGCAGACCGGTTACTAGAGTCTCCCTGTATAGTGGGACGGCGGCCGCAG
>NW_022196906.1:102411182-102414221 GCF_008632895.1 Mastomys coucha
TGGGACGGCGGCCGCAGACCGGCTACTAGAGTCTCCCTGTATAGTGGGACGGCGGCCGCAGACCGGCTCCTGGAGAGAACAGTGTTGTTCTGGCAGGCCGGAAGGCTTTGCTGGGAGTGGTGGTGGTGGTTCTCGGTTCTGGAGATGAGTGTATACAAGGCAAGCTCTCTACACTGAGGCGCATCTTCAACTCTGCAGTTTTTTAACTGGTGGGTCATACCATGGTGTTGGTTGTTTTTTGATACAAAGTCTTGCTGTGAAGCCTAGGTAGTCTGGAACTCATGACCCCTTGTCACAGACTTCTGAGCGCTGGGATTAGATACTTGCTGCTCTTGTCACACAACTACATTTTTCTTTTTCTTTTTTTTTTGTAAATTTTTAAATCAGTGTTTCACAATTCATACTACACAATAGAGTGGGTTTTTTTTGTCATTGTTATAAGATTTATTTATTTCATGTGTGTGTGCACTATTGCTGTCTTCAGACACATCAGAAGAGGGCATCGAATCCCCATTATAGATGGTTGTGAGCTACCGTGTGGTTGCTGGGAATTGAACTCAGGACCTCTGGAAGAGCAGTCAGTGCTCTTAACCACTGAGCCATCTCTCCAGCCCAAAACTACATTTTTCAAAAACATGTTTTCACGTGTTTGTTTTGCCTGCATGTATGTTGTACCTCATGTACATTCCAAGTGCCCAAGGAGGCCACAAGAAGATGTTGGATCCCTTGGAAACTGGAGTTACTGGCAGCTATGCACTGCCATGTGGGTGCCATCAGACTCGGGCTCTCTGGAAGGAAGAACAACCAGTGCTTGTATCTGCTGAAATCTCTCTGGCTCAGAACTACATTTTAAAAAAAGTTTAAGTAGAATATAATCATCAAATAGAATATTAAAAACTGTTTCTGCCTTAGCTGCTTATAATGCTTGTAATGGCAAATGAATAAAGGACACGGTGAACTATCTTCTTCTGGTTTCTGTACCTTAACTGCTAAGTCTTTCATTGCATTCTAGGTTGTGCTTGTTTATTGCCATCACAGTTAGATTGTGAACTCCATAAGAACAGGTGGCTTTGTTCTCTGCTCAAATTCAAGTGCCTGACTAACAGTCGGGCTCAATAAATACTGAATGAATAAAAAGTCATGGTTCTCTTTGTTATTACTTATTTATTTAGCCTTTGAGACAGGGTCTCGCTTTGTAGCCCTGAGAGTCCAAGTTGGCCTCAAACTCACAGAGCTCCTTCAGTCTCTGCCTACTGAGTCCTGGGATTTAAAGTCATGAATGACCACACTCAACAAAATCAGCTTCTCTTTAAAGCTAGTTCTCCATATCCTCTCTGTATTCATGGCTTCAGCTAACCTTTGGCTGAATATATTGAGTCATGTCCTACCCCAAAGATGAATATTTTGGTGTGTATTTGTGATACTATGATTTAAAGTAAATTTATCTAACAAATATATATAAAAGATCTGTAGTAACAATGGCTGTTGATATGCTTGCCCTCAAGCCTGGTGACCTCAGTTTGATCTTCAGAACTTAGATAAAGGTGAAGGGAGCGAGCCAACTCCAAAGGGTTGACTTTGACCTTCAGACACACTCTGTGGAGTTTGCTTTTATTTTCTGTCCCCTTACATACAATCATGGACACACGCACACACACACACACACACACACACACACACACACATTCTCTTTCTCTCTCTCAGAAAGTTCTATAGTATCTCAGGCTTTAGGCTACATGGGCAAGCAAAGACAGATCTAATTTTATTCTTTGGGGTAATGATAGGAAGGGAAAGCACAGTCAACCAAATAAATGGCTCAGATCATTTTAGCATTATGCTGTGGTATCACTTCTCCGAAGGGAAGGCACTTGATTCTTTAAAGAGCCTGTGACAGGAATATGACTTTATCTGAAAAGTCATTTCAAAGGCTCCAGTAGATGTTCATTGAATGTGGTGGTTTGAATAAGAATGGCCCCTATAGGCTCATATATTTGAATGCTTTGTCATCAGAGAGTAGTGCTATTTGAGAAGGACCAGGAAGTGTGGCCTTTTTGGAAGAAGTGTCTCACTGGGTTTGGGCTTTGAGATTTCAAAAGCCCATGCTAGACCAAGTTCTCTTTCTTGCAGCCTACAGATCAGATATAGGCAACTGGATATTCTTGTCCGGATCTCACAGGACAGAGATGAGAGGTATAAGAGTGAGCTTTTGTTTGAAATTGTGAGCATTATTGAGATCTTTCAGGACAAGAGTGATAAGGCAAGAAGAGGCCCTCTGAGTGAGTGATAAGGCAAGAAGAAGAGGCCCTCTGACTGACAGGCATGATACCTAGAACACCCAGGGCCACAGGACCAGCAGATCAGAGTGAACCTGCAAATATGACCGAATGAAAACATGGAAATAGCATTCAAACTTTATTTTTCCTAGCAACCACTAAGGAGCTTGCACTTGAGATTTAATTTTTTTTCTGACAATGATCTATTATTGTTTCATCTATTATTGTTTCATTGTCTCAAAAGGCATAACCGAGATTAGGTTGTTATAATTTTATTGTCTCCTAGTAACAAGAAAAGCATCAAGTACTTTTATAAAATAGCACTACCAACGTGAAGTGTCACTTCTGTTTTCTTACCGCTCTAAGCCTATTGTCAAGCTGCTAGAGACAATCTGTCTAATGCTGGAGAGAAAAGCTCAAGTAAGCTAAGGCTGCTCCCGCTTCTCTCTGTTGAGCTGTTACCATGACGACGGGGCCCAAGGAAGGCATGAACTGTATTCTATCAGTAAGGTTATACTGCCTAAGACACAAATGTTAGAAAGTTACAGAATTTTAAAATAGAGATAGACATATTTCTGAAGGGATAGAGTAAAACAGTTTCAGAGTAAGGGATATTGAAAAAAGGAAAGAGTTGAGTGGTTTGCATTGGCTAAAAATGACAGATCCTTCTTACGGAGGGAAAAACCTATAATCAGCTCTATCAATAGAGGGGCGTTCTTCCAGTGTGCTCCGGTAGACTTTTGTTTTTTGTTTTTTTTTTTTTTTT
>NW_022196906.1:102414391-102442773 GCF_008632895.1 Mastomys coucha
TTTTTAAGGTTTATTTATTTTATGTGGATGAGCGTTTTGCCTGCATCACAAGTGTGGAGTGCCTGTGGAGGCCAGAAGAGGGTGTTATAACATCTGAAACTGGAGTTACAGACAGCTGTGAACTGCCAGGTGCTGGGAATCAAACCCAGGTTCTCTGGAAGAGAAGCAAGAACTCTTTACCCTCAGCCATCTCTCCAGGCACTGTGTTGGGGTAGGGTAGATTTCTAGGCAGTTAGCGGGGCAGGTTTTGACTACAGAGTATAGAGTTAATGTCAGATGACTAGAGTTAAATCCATACATAGCTAGTTTTCATAAAAATTTAAATGTGAAAATGTTATGTACTTTTGTAGTTTACATTCAGTGAATATACAAACATTAGGAGCTGTTTATAGCTGGGTAATGGTGGCACATACCTTTAATCCTAGTGCTTGGGGGCCAGAGGCAGGTGGATCTTGGTGACTTCAAGGCCAGCATGGTCTACAGAGCTAGTTCCAGGACAGCCAAGGCTACACAAAAAAAACTGTCTTGAAAAATAAAAGTAATAAATAGGAAGAAAGAAAAGAAGAAAGAAAGAAGAGAAGAGAAGAGAAGGTTAAGAATATACTACCAATGCTTGGGAGGGAAGCAGGAAAACCAAGAGTTCAAAGCCAGCTTTGTTTACATGAGACCCTGTTTCAAAAAAAGAATGACAAAAATTAAGTAAGGACAGCTCTGAATTTATCTGTGACACTTCTTGTTTTTACAAAGGAGGAAGACTAAAAGGTGATTAAAATTGAAGATTTGCATAAATATTTACAACTGAGATATACTTTTCATATATCAAGTCAACCCAGAACATTCTAAAACTGCTGATTCTCCTTTTTGTTCAAAGTTTGAGTTTGTTCTGTTTTGCAAATGAAGTACACAGTAGAGCAATAAGAGAATGAAAGGAACCTAGTTGGAACTCATTTGGGAAACAGAGATAATACTGCCTGTGTGAGAGGTGGCTTCCGGTACGATTAAGTATATTATTAATGTCCAGTCTTGGACATCAGGGCTCATGGAATAGCAAAGTTCCTGTGGACAGGCCTCTTCTGACAAGACAGTCACTGCCTTGGCCTGCCTGACTCTTCCTGGAGCCCAGTCCCACATCTCCCCTCTTCAGCACTAGCTCTCTCCAGTTCTTTTGTCATCTGAAAGTTGAGGGCGTTAGAATATGATGGTTAGTTTTGATTGTCAACTTGGCAACATAGAATCACTTAGGAAGAGTGTTAATGAGGGATTTTCTAGGTCATACTGGCCTGTGGAGAACTCTCTGGAATGCTTTAATTGATGAAGGAAGACCCAGCCTAAAAGCCGGCTGCAGTATTTCCTGGGCTTGGATATTGGACTGTATGAAAAAAGAAGAAAATGAGCTGAATACCAGCATGCATGGTTTCCTTGTCATCAATCTTGACTGGATGTGACTTGCTGCTTCAAGTTCCTGCCTTGACTTCCCCACACCAGTGGACTGTGCCTAGAACTGCAGCCATATAAACCATTCTCCAGTAAAGTTGCTTTTGTCACAGCAACAGAGAAGAAACCATTTCAGTGCAGGACCACATGCTTGCTATTTCTCATATGTTTGGTTGTAAGCCTAGCCTTTAATGGCTGAGCCATCTCTCCAGCCCGTGTTTGCTATTTATAAGAGGCAGGGAAATGGACCTGGCACTAAAAAAATTGTTTTGAGACAGAGCTTCAGTATGTAGCCTTAGCTGGCATGGAACTTGCTATGCAGACCACACTGATCTTGAATTCATAAGTATCTATGTGCCTTTGTAAACTCCCTAGTGTTGAGGCTAAAGTGCCACAACACTCTGCCTAACACTAAAGTTTTTAATTGTAGTTGGTAAGGTCTGGTCTATCAGCTTCTGGGTCAGGCCAAGGTACCTGAGTGCTTCACAATCAACTGGGAAATGTGTCCATGGGGAAACAGCTACGACATCAGCTAGCCACAATCTTTCCATTCTCAGCTTCATCAATGTAGCAGAGGTGGGACAGGAAAATCCAAGACAGATACAGTATTTCCTGTCCCACCAGGATGATGAGTTTGTAGCATTCATGTTCATCAGGTGTGTTCTAGCATTTAGGATTACAGATAGTCATAATGGTGGCAGGTAGAGTCTAGAGTCTGTCAGATGGCTGAGAACAGAGAGGATGTTGTCTGCTTGAAGAGGTACCATGCTCCTCCAGGAATTGAGTTTAGCAACCAAAGCCACAGAGCTAGATGGTGGAGCTGGGGCCAGATGACAGGATCCCTCAAGTGACTTGGTTAGGCTCAGGTTTGCCTGTTTTCTTCTTCTTCTTCTTTTTTTTTTCCCTACTAATTCTTAAATTTCTCTCTCCCCTCTCATTTTTGTTTATTTTTAGATAGTATCTCAATAAGCTCAAGCTGGCCTGGAACTCAATATATAGATAGATAAGGATAACCTAGAACGTCTCATCCTCCTGAGTACTAGGATTCTAAGCATGCGCTCCATGCCTGGTTAGGAAGTGTAGGTGATCAAACCTAGGAATTCACACATGCTGCCCAGGCATCTACCAGATAAAATTGTTTCTAGACCCCAGTTTCTTCCTTTAGAGAGTGGGAAAGTCATTTGGTTTTTTTTTTTTTTAATGTTTTTTTCCATTCTTGACCCTTCCTCCCCTTTTCCCCATGTTATGGATTGAACCCAGGGCTTGGCAGATGGAGGATCTGAAACTCTAATTCCAGGGCCCTCTTCTTGACTGTATGGGCACCAGGTAGCCACATGATGCATAGATATACATTGAGACAAAACACCTATACACATAAAACATAAAATCTTAAAATAAAATTTAAATTATATTTATGTCTGTGTGAATATATGTAAGAATAAGTTCCAGATTATTTTTAGCTACATCCATTACATACACTCAGGTGCCCGTGGAAAGTGCCCAGTGTGATCCTCTAGCACATTGAAGTCATAAGGGGCTTTTCTTTCTGTGATCATGGTGAGTAACAATAATTTGTGGTCAAATATAGAAGAGTGTGGACTGACCTGCCATTGATTTTTGGGGTGCTTAATTCTGTTATCAGAGGTCTTTGCAAGAAGTGGGGATAAGAATAGAGGCATGTAATGTAATGCTGACTAATGCTTCTTTTCTTTTTACAGTTCCGATTCCTACCAAATTTACTAGACGAGTATCAGGTATGTGTTCTCTTTTATTGATATACTGCTAAAATCCTATTTTAAGATATGAATATCTTAAGTGACCATAATTCATCTCTAGTCTGAAAAGATAAACCAACAGTATTATATATATATTATACTAAAAGTAAAACTATGATTTCTTCATTCTGAGTAAATGTGTATATATATTATTACATTTGCTCTCTTTGCATCTGTCTTGTGAGATTTTTCTATATTTACAAATAGAAAATTATTCCCAAAAGTGACTTTTTATGTTTCTATTTTTAGCATCCTAGATTATACTGCCATTAAATTTTCCCATGAGTTTTAAAGTCACTTGACTTATGTCTTTAGTTCTAGTAAGGAAAGTGGTATTCTGGTGAGAGACTGACACTGTCTTGACCTTTGCTCTTTTTTAGAGGCTGTGTATAGATAAGGCTTCAGGGGAAAGGTACCCCAAATATGTCTTTCTGTTTTTCACTACTATCTCAAGAATAAGCAACTTAGCTGCAAACAGAGCTTTAGCTCATTTGACGGTCCTCTAGTTGTTAATACAAATTAAATGCTTTCAGAATCAGAAAATCTGTTTGTATCTGCATTCCCCGTTTCTGAGTCAGGGTCTTACTGCTCCAAGCTGTCGTCTGTGTTTAAGGATGACCTTCTGACCCCCACCCCCATGTATAGTACTTGGATTATAGTCATATGCCCACCATGTATTCAGTGCTGGGCATGGAGCTTCCTACTCTACCAACTGAGCTAAGTCCCCAGCCTCTAGGTTTTTGTTTTCTTTATGAGACTAGCTTGGTAACATTTTTTGTTATTTTATGTATTATAGTCCAAGTTAGTATTATTTTTTCCAACAAATGAAAAATACTTTTTGTTGTTGTTGTTTTTTTGAGACAGGGTTTCTCTGTGTAGCCTTGGCTGTCTTGGAACTCAGAAATCCACCTGCCTCTGCCTCCCAAGTGCTGGGATTAAAGGTGTGTGCCACTACCGCCCGGTGAAAAATACTTTTATTAAAGGTTAAGAAACACACAGCAAGGCACACAGAGAGAAAGACCTCTACAAAGCAGAGGGGTGGATTCAAAGTCCTAAAAGATTATTATTATGCTAAAATATTTATTATTTAGTTTTTAAAGATATTTTTATTTATTTATGTACATGAGTACAGGGTAACTGTTTTCAGACACACCAGAGGAGAGCATCATATCCCATCACAGATGGCTGTGAGCCACCATGTGGTTGCTGGGAATTGAACTCAGGACCTCCAGAAGAGCAGTCAGTGCTCTTAACCACTGAGCCATCTCTCCAGTCCCTTATTATTTATTTTTATTTCATGTGTTAATGGATGTTTTGTCCACATGTTTGTCTGTGAATCACATGCTTACCTGGTGCCAAGATGGCTAGAAGAGGGTGTTAGATTCTTTGGAACTGTAGTTAGAGTCCGTTGTGAGTGAGGTGCCATGCTGGTGCTTGGGACTGAACCTGGCTCTTCTAGAACAGCCAGTACTTTTAAGCACTGAGCTCTCTCTCCAGCTCTCCCAACTCCTCACATTATTTTTTTAAATAAGTTTTTTTGTTGGTGGTGGTGCTGGTAGTCTTTCTCTTTGGTTTTATTTATTTTAGACTGGGACTGATTGTGTAGCTCAGCGATGGATTCATGATTTTTTTGTTTTATTAATTGATTAATAAAAATTAATAAAAATAAAATTGATTTTGAGATAGGGTTTCTCTATGTAGTCCTGGATGTCCTAGAACTAACTCTATAGACTAGGCTGGCCTCGAACTCAGAGGGCTGCCTGCCTCTCCTGGGGATAAAGTGCTGAGCTGCACCACCACCGTCCAGTTTGGATTCATAAAGTTTAAAGTACTGCTTTCTTTTTTTATTTTATTTTATTTATTTTTTCTCTTTTTGAGACAGGGTTTCTCTGTATAGCCCTGGCTGTCCTGGAACTCACTCTGTAGACCAGGCTGGCCTCAAACTCAGAAACCCACCTGCCTCTGCCTCCCAAGTGCTGGGATTAAAGGCGTGCGCCACCACACCCGGCCAAAGCACTGCTTTCTTTTGTTTTACTTTTGGGACAGGCTCTTGCTGTGTAGCCTAGGCTCGTCTTCAACTCATGGCAGTCTTCGTGTCCTCAGCCTTCTGGGTTCTGGAATGCAAGCATACACTACCATACCTGTTCTAACCGCTGCTTTCTTCATACAATCTCAAATTAGTGTTAACTGTCTTTGAAATATGATTTCCAATTTCAAAATTTCATTCATCAAAAATAAAAGGGAAAGAAAACAGACTTCATATATGTTGAGGCTTTAAAACACATTAAGCAGAGGCCTGTGTGTTACGATCTGTGTGTCTATGCAGTGAGTTTCTGACTGCTGATAGCCGGCAGGCTAGTTCATTGGGAATCTGGTACTGTGTCAGTTATTTGTTTACTTTTTAAAGATTATTCATTTACTTGTGTATATGAGTGCTCTATCTGCATGTACACCTGCATGTCAGAAGAGGCCCTCAGACCCCATCACAGATGGTTGTGAGCCACCTACTGGTTGCTGGGAATTGAATGCAGACCTCTGGAAAGGCAGCCACTGAGCCATCCCTCCTGCCCCAGTTATTTATTTCTAAGTGATACTAAATGGCACTACCATGTAAGGCTTACATGCTTACAATGTACTAAAATAGTATGCTGTATTTTTTCCTACCATAGTTATTTTAAACTTGAAATGTCACTAACAGTCACTTAATATAATTTAGGAATCCAGTGACAAACTGAATTATGCCTCCCCACCAAATCTATACATTGAAGCCATACCAATGGGAATACAGCCTTTAAAGGGGTTATGAAGGTCAAAAAAAAAAAAAAAAGACTTTTGTCCTTATAAAAAGAGGAAGGGAGTTGGGGACATGACTAGCCTGGAACATTCTTGTAATGAAAGTTTGAGGAACTGATGGTTCCTAGCACCACATAAAAGTTTTAAGTGTGGCAGCACACATCTACGTCAGTGCTGGGAAGGTGGAAGACAAGTGGATACGTGCAGCTCACTGGCCAGTCAGCCTAACTGAAGCTGTGAGCTCTAGGTTCAGTTAAAGACTATCTGAAAAAAGCAAGGAGGAGGCTCAGGTGGTGGAGCCTGCCTGTAGTCCCAGTACTCAGAAGGCAGAGGTAGATGGATCTTTGAGGACAGCCAGAGCTACATAGTGAGACCCTGTTTGAAATAAATACATACTGGATGGATGGATGGATAGACATAGATGGATAGGCAGACAGACAGATGGATGGGATGTAGAGTAATGAAAAAGGCACCTCTGGCACACATATGAACATGTGCATACACATGACACCATACTTTCTTTTTTTTCCCTAAAATCACACATTTTATAACTTCCATTTTTTTCTCTCTCCAATATTTAGTCTGTGCAGAAACGTTTAACCCTGATGAAGAAGAGGAAGATAATGATCCAAGGGTAAGAACTAAAGCTAAAGTGTTACATAGAATTATATTTTCCATTAGTTCTCTTCTACTACATGCCTCATATAAACCACTGATAGTGGAAGTAAGTGTGAATTAAAAATCTCCGTGGGAGTTACACACTCTCACACGCAGACCCTCGCTTCTCATGTTTGCCTGCCTGTGTGAGAGTGGGCATAGACTGTAAGACTAAACAAGAGAGGAGCAACAGCTGTAGAGCGAGGAGGACCAGAGGACTTCCGTATCCTGATGACGGAAATGAAAAGGAGGGTACTGAGGGTTCAAAGGTCAAGTGGGGGAGAGGAAGAAAAGGGGATTGGAGAAGAGAGGAAGGAAAAGAAAGAACAAAAACAAAGTTTGCATGAAAAATACCAAAGGAAACTTAACGTTTTGTGACTAGTAAAAGTAAAATTTAAAAGTATCTATGGGATACCACTTTTTTATACAATAGATTGAACCGAGCTTTGGTGAACCGAGGGTTTGAACCGAGGGTTTGAACCGAGGGTTTGGTGAGGAGCACCTGACTGGCTTTGCAGAGCCTTAGCCTTAGGTGGCACAGTCAGATTTAGCAGTTACTAGGGAAAGTTCTTCCTGAGGATACACAAATGGAGATTATTACATTGTTGTAATAGTGAAAAATGAAAAACCTAAAGCAAGTCTTTTTTTTTTTTAAGATTTATCTATTTATTATATGTAAGTACACTATAGCTGTCTTTAGATACACTAGAAGAGGGCGTCAGATCTCGTTACGGATGGTTGTAAGCCACCATGTGGTTCCTGGGATTTGAACTCAGGACCTTCAGAAGAGCAGTCAGTGCTCCTAACTACTGAGCCATCTCTCCAGCCCCTAAAACAGGTATTAATAAAAGAATACAGTTTCCTATTGCAAGTGTATAGCGTTGCTTCCCTCTTTCCACCTTTATATGCATTTTGATGATTGGGCTCAGGTTGCCAGGTTACCACAGAGGCATCTGTACTTGTCGAGTCAGCCCCTCATATTGTAAATTTAATGTACTTATTTCTGGTAAAAAACATGTTTAGAAAGTAACTTAATAGGTCTCTTAATTATAATATCATTAAGTTGTAATGCTTCTTTTTAATTCAGTAAATATTTTTGTCTATAATAATGGTAATAGTTTTAAAGCACCTACTAAATGAATTTAAGGTATTGTTTTAGAAACCCTACATATATTATTTAATTTCTTAGACAACTAGTTCATAAATACTACTGTTATTGTTAATAGTGTTATTGTTGGTGTGTTAACTGTAGCTTACATAGCTACAGTTAATTACCATCTCCTTGTAGATGTCAGCATACAATATGGACTGATTATTTTCTTTAAAAGTACTCTTTCTAGGCTGCAGAAATGGCACCTGCTGCTCTTGCAGAGAACCCATGTCCAGTTTCCAGCACCCACACCAGGTGGTTCTCAACCACCTTATAATTCCAGCTGCTCTGGGGGATTGGACATCTCTGGCCTCTGTCGGCACCTGCACTCATATGCACCTACCACACACTGACACACACATACACATAATTAAAAATAAAAGTTTAGTTGGTTCTGTGTTCAAAATATATCCAAACTTCTCTGCTTCTTGGTTCCTGCATGGTTACCACCCAGGTAGAAACAACCGCTGTTGGGACTGCAGTAGTGTAAGCTCCCAGCTTCTTCTCTATCTCTGCCTTCCTGTAGGCCTAACTCTAGTCCTAACCCTAACCTAACAGCCAGCGTGAGCCTTCAGATAATAAATCTGATCCTGAATTGATGATCTCAAACCACCCCCGAGTTGTTAGAGAAAGTTCCATTTATTCTATAACCTACATATAGTGTCCTCTATGAATTTGGATATCCCTCCCCGACCAGTGGGATCTGATCTTTGTCTGCATTAGCCTCATCTCTCAGTTACTTGTCAGATCTGCTATCTATTCTCATACTATAGAATGCCTTGCTCTGTCCGCAGCAGTCTCCCCACTTACTCTCTGAGGTGGCACTGCTCGAGATCTTAGCACAGTGGTCACCTCAGTAGGTCACACTCACCCAGACATGAGCACACCCTCATACTTCCCTCCCTGGCCTACTGACTGCCCTTTATCTTGTCAGTTTCCAACATGTTTTGTGTTTGTAGACTGAGGGCAAAAGTTTTATCTATGTGTTCACTGTTGTCTCCAGAGCCAGGACAGTGCCTGCGATTAGGTAGATGTTCAGTGTTTACTTTAGGAGCAGGTTATAACTCTGCTGTCCAGATGAGAATCTGGAGGCTCCCAGGGACAGATGATGAGTGCAGTCACACGACAGCAGATGGCTCCAGAGTCATGCTTGTCACTCCTGTATTACATTGCCTTTCCATAGCAGCATGCTGCTTGCTATTTTTGTAGAATTAGAGTTGTAATACATACATAACATGCATACATACATACATACATACATACATACATACATACATATATACTCTTTGTTTTTTCTCACTTTTTAGGAGAACAAATGTTAATTTTTAAACGGGTGATTTCTAAATGCACTAAAATAATTGTCTTGACTTTATTTCAATCGACAGGTGGTCCACCCCAAAACTGATGAGCAGAGATGTAGACTTCAGGAAGCTTGTAAAGATATTCTTCTTTTCAAAAACCTTGATCAGGTAACATTGATCTTTAAAAAATATTTTTGTTATAATGATACTTTAGTTTTTTTCCTATTTGACATTTGATCAATTTTTTAGCATGTTAGCTGCATTTGAATTAGATTTATTTATACATTCAGATTTATTTATTAAAAATGCTTTTATCCTGTTGATCACTATAATGAAGATATGGTTTTATTTTTGTTTTAAGACAGGGTCTTACTATGTAGCTTTAGGTAGCAGTGAACATCCCTGTGTAGACCACCCCAGCCACAAACGCCTTTTTCCGCCTTCTCCTGCCTTCTGAGTGCTGGGATTAAGTCATACACTGCAGCACCTAGTAAAGACATGGTTTTAAAATGCCTTTAGTTATACTAGTGATTTATATGTAGCTAAGTTATGCTACCATGAAATGCCAAGGTAACACGCTCCTAGCATTGTTTGGAGGGTCTAAATTTGTTTGGCAAAGGAGTTGATTTCCCTAGAGAAGCTGCTGTGTGTTTCTCATCACCATAGCAGCCAATCCACTCCATGCGAGGTTGTTTCCTGTGCTTCACATGGGGGGTTTCTCTTGTAATGGCTTCAAGTTCTGTGTATCTGCAGGGTTTCCAATAGGATGTGTGGCCAGGTATCTCGTGTGTGTGTGTGTGTGTGTGTGTGTGTGTGTGTGTGTGTGTACTGTGGCACACATGTGGAAGTCAAAGGACTACTTATATAAATCAATTCTTCTCTTCTGTGTGGAATCCTCAGGATCAAATTCAAGACATCAGGATTGTTGGCAAATGTTCTTAACTTTCTGAGCCACACATCACTGGCCCTCTGCTCTATTTTTGAGACAGGGTTTCTCATGGACCTCACTGGTTATCAGTTAGCCAGCCTGGCTCCCAGTGAGCTCTGGGGATATGCCTGTCTCTGTCCATCCATTACTGCGTTGTTGATGCACTTCTGTGCCTGGCTTTATGCAGGTTCTGGGGATTCAAACTCAGATCCTTTTGTGACAAGCACTTTACCAATCTGGACAGTCCCAGTTTTTAACATCCTGTCTGTAAGCAATTCTCTGCTTTGAAGGCCATGTACTAAAGTCACAGGTATGGCTGAAGCTAGACCTATTTCCGGGAATCCCAGACAGTACAGAGGCAAGGAGACTGGGGTTAGAAGACTGAGTATCATTGCAGCTCTCCAGGAGTCTGCTTTCTGCTCCTGACTCAGGGAGACGACCAGTTCTGCTATTTGTCAACCTGTTTGAGAGTAGCCATATGGCTTATAGGAATGCCCAAAACTTTATGTGGTGCTGTTAGTCTGAGACTGAGTAAAATGAGGACAATGAGCTGAAGGAGTGTCCTGTTTATCTGGAGTACAGTCTTGTGATAGCTCTTTTCCCTGAAAGACCCAGCCATATAAATAAATGGAGAGGGACTTTCCTTTTTACTTAGAGTTACTAAAGCCATTTGTCCATTTTGTACTGTCAGAGTTGTAGGAAAGTTTTATTTCCTAGTATCAGATACACTTTTACCATTTTACTTACTGAAAAATAACCAATCTGAGCATGGTGGAACATAAATCAGCCGAAGGAGGCTGAGACGGGAGGATCTCAAGTTTGAGGTTGATCTGGGCTGCACATCAATAGCCTGTTGGAAGAATCAAAGAAAGAAAGGGAATAGGGAGAGAGAGGAGAAGAAAAGAAGGAATCTGACATTTTATATTGTTATTAGTTTCTTCCATTGAATTTTTGTTGGTTTTTTTTTTGAGTATGTTGTATGTGCATGGCACGCATGTTCTTGTATGTTTGGATGTGGACCAGAGGCTGATCTAGGTTTGTTCCTATCACTCACCACTTTATATTTTGAGGCCCAGTCTCCTGTTGAGCCCAGAGTTCACCAGTTCACCTGGTCTAGCCATCTAGCTTGCCCCAGGGGTCCCCTAATTCAGCACTGGGATTACAAATGAGCTGCCACATGGGTGCTGTAAGCCCAAACCAGGTCTCTACACTGCATGCAAGTAGTGTACCCATGATCTGTCTTCTCAGCCCTGTTTTCTCCTGTTTTTATATTCATATTCCATATTCAGTTTTACAACAAAATCATATCTAGCTGTACTTGATCTGCCAGATACATCTACCCATCCCTTGCCAAAGGGTCACCAAACTTCTTCCTAAAGAACAGAAGGCTAATAATTTCTGTCACAGCTGTAGCTCTGCAGTCTGATATCAGCACACTTTGACCTGAATACTCTGATGTGCATATTATGTGCTAGAGTTCAACTTATATATGTTTCTAGTCTGCCTAGGAGTTGAGCCTAGGACCTCACACATGCTAGGAAGTGCTCTAGGTCTCCTGGCTGGCCTGCGTTGCCTAGGCTGGCCTGTAGCTCACTCTGTAGCCCACAGTCCTTGAGGATCTTCATACCTTAGCCTCCCTGTAGCTGAGGTCAGAGGCCTGCACTGTGAGCCTGCACTGGCGGTAAATGCACTCATCTTTAGTATAGTGAGAGTCTTCTGTGTATCAGGTTTGACAGATGTGTGCACAGGTGATCTTTACCCTAATCAGATATTATGTAATTATCTATCTAACCAGGAAATCTAGTCTAATGGTCCTCAACCTTAAAAATGCCTTTTCATGATTAATGCTGCCCCTCCCCATTTTGGAGGCAAATACTGTTTTGTTTTACTTTATAATTGATTAGTTTCATTTATTTTAGAATTTCATATAAATAGACTTATGCCACATGTATCATTAATATTATTTTTTTTGTTTTATTTTTTGAGACAGGGTCTCAAAGTGAGTTCCTGGCTGTCCTGGAACTCACTTTGTAGATCAGGCAAGCCTTCAACTCACAGAGATCCACCTGTCTCTTGTCTCCTGAGTGCCGGGATTAAAGGCGTGTGCCACCACCACCTGGCATAGCATGTATTCTTTTTTTTTTTTTTCCTCTCTCTGTATAGCTCTGGCTGAACTGGAACTCACTCTGTAGACCAGGCTGGCCTCAAACTCAGAAATCCGCCTGCCTCTGCCTCCCAAGTGCTGGGATTAAAGGCGTGCGCCACCACTGCCTGGTACAACATGTGTTTTGTTTTTTGCTATTTTTTTTTTTTTAAGTTGAACCTGTTCATATTCTTTTTCGTTTTTAAGATTTATTTATTTATTTAATGTATGTGAGTACATTGTAGCTTTCTTCAGGCACACTAGCAGAAGGCATTACAGATGGTTTTGAGCCACCATGTGGCTGCTGGGGACTGAACTCAGGACCTCAGGAAGAGCATCTCTGCAGCCCCACACCATGTGTTCTTGGTTGAGGCACATGCTGTACTTGATTGTGACCACTTCCTTCTTGTTTCCTCTAGTGTAGAGTGATCCTTTTCCCTGACACCTCATGACAGTTTCTAGAGAGTTACAAGAGAAGATGCTCAGAACAGTACTCTCCTCAGATCTGGCCTGACATGTTTCTTAGTCTGGATTATACAAGAAAATTTGAATATATTGCCAGTATTTTTTTCCTTTTTTTTTTTTTTCTTCTTTTTCTTGACAGCATTTAAGTAGAAAATTTCAGGGGATGTCAGACCACATTTTACATGAGTGTGGATGGCGCACAGTAGGAAGCATTCTTTTTTAGTATGTTAGGTTTTACGGTAGTCATCACCTATGGGGCTTTGGAATTAAAGATGCCTCTTGGCATTTTATTTTAGGAAACACAGTCACTCTGACAGAAATTACATGGAATGTCACAGAAATAACATCATTTCTCTCTCGAGCTAAAGTTAGTATTCTTTTCTTTTTTGCACTCTGGCCCTGAGAATTGAACTTAGGACCTCACATACTTAGATGTGCATTCTATGACTAAGCGGTTCTGTGTATGTAAAGGTGCATACTGTTGGAGGGGTGCATGCGAATGTACAAGCTAGAGGTCAGCCTCAGGTGTCATTCTTTAGATGCTGTGTGCTTTTTTTAAACATGGGGTTTTGGGAATCAAACTCAGGTTGAATGAGCCATTTCTCCCACCCCTAGTCCATTTTTTTTTTTTTTGAGATATCGTTTTATGTAGCCCAGGTTGCCCTTGAACTCACTAAATAGACAAGGATGACCTTGAACTTTTTTTCCAGATTACATATTTTATACACACACATACACACACACACACACATATGTGCACATTGTCTGCATGTACATCTGCACACCACTAGACAGCACTAGACAGTTGTGAGTTGCCATGTGGGTGCTGGGAGTTGAACTCAGTTCCTTCAGAAGAGTAGCCAGTGCTCTTAACAACCATCTCTCCAGCCCCTACCTTGAACTTCTGTTGTCCCTGTTTTTAACCTTCTCAATGTAAAGCTGATATTTTCTGTGTTCCCTGCCACTTGTTAATCTTCTTGTCTAATGGAAGGACTCCAAATCGAGGCCAAGACTGGTGTTTGATCAGAATTTAGTAGTATTGTTTCCTTTTTGTTATATTTATTCATATAGTTGCTTTCTGGTTATGACATGTAATGTTGGTAAGTACGTAATTATATATGTTATGCACAATTGAAATATTTCCTGTCCATTAGATACCACTTATAAAACAACACTGTGTAGCAAAATGTTCTCCTTACATTTGCCTCCTTAGTCATAAAAATTGATGAAGTAGAAATTAATCTTTTTTTAGAAGTTAGCTGTGCTGGCCTACTCAGGTAAGGTACCACTCTACAGGATAACCTCTGAGGCCATCTGCTGTAGTCATAGTTGTCTACAGCGCTTGGGCTCCCAGCAGGTCGCAAGTGTGCACCCGCCCAGGAGCAATCTGGATTCACAAATGAAGAACATACACATATACACACGCACGCACACACACACACACACACACACCAGTTGATTTTTGACATGTTGTGATTACCTCAAAGACTAGGCACTCCTAAACCTTCCCTTGCTATCCCAGGCCCAAGTGGGGAAATGGCCAGTGGCCACTACCCAAATTCTTACATGGCTAGTTGGCTTTCTCTCCTGCAGCTCTTATGGCCCATCCTTCTCCCCTGAGTCATTGTAATTCCCGTCTTCCAATCAGTTCCAAACCCTTGCAAATCTAAAGATCCTGCCTGCACAGCCATTGGTCATTGGCTCTTTGTTGATCCATCAATAACCAGTTAGGGACAAGAACCTTCAGTGTTTGAACACACAGATACCCAATTTTGGGGGCCAGATTAATTGAAAGCATTGGAACCAACCCCCAACAATCTGCTTTCTAGATTTTTTAGATTTGCTAAACCTATTCATAATCATATCCACACATTTAGGAAAGTGACAGCACACAGTTTTATATACAATATACTGGAGCCATCCAGGTAGGAGATAGTTGTAGAGGTGGAACTAGGGAAATTGGAACTATGATTTAGATAGCACAGTTTTCATTTAAATTGTTGGAAAGCTCTTTATTTTTTAAATAATGGTTATTATCACATGTTAATTATGAAAATTAATGGGTTTCATTGCAACATTCCCATATATGTAAATGTCTCTCCCAAACGTTCTATTCTCCTTTCCTTTCCTAATAGTCCTAGTCCTTCATTTCCAGGTTATCTTTCTGTTGTTCAGTTTTCACTTGGAAGAGAAAACGTGTACCGCTTGTCCTTCTGTGTTTGTTTTACTTCATTTATCATAATGCTGCCCAGTTCCATCCATTTCCTACAAATGTCCCATGACTTCATGCGCCTTGCTGTGTGCCCGCTCACGTGGTGATGGGCATATGGGCGGATTTCATATTTTGGCTCTTATGAATAGTAACATGAAAATATGAATATGCATTTTGTCTGCTGGCTTCATCTCCTGATGAACACCCAGCAGTGGTGTGGCTGGATCATACGCAGCTCTATTCTTAGTCTTCTGAGGAGCTTACATTCTTTTTCCATAGTGGCTCTAACTAATTTACGTCTGCCTCCAGGACACAAGTCCCATTTTTTTCACTTCCTCTCCAGCTTTTGCTAACTTTTCTTATAATACACATTTGATTTAGGGTAGCATGAAGTCTCAATATAGTTTCCATTTGCATTTCACTTATGACTAAGGGTGTTGATATTGAGCCCCTCTCCCCCATTTCTTTTCTTTTTTTAGAGGAGATCCTATACATATATCTTAGTTTGGCCTTGAATTCTGCCTAGGATAACCTTGGACTTCTGATCCTTCTGCTTGTATTTCCCAGTTCTGGAATTAAAGTGTTTGTTTATTTACTGCAGCACTTGGAGTCAAACCCAGGGCTTCTTGAATGTGAGGCAAAATACTCTACCAGCTGGGCCACATCCCCAGCCTCAGACTCAGACGTCTGCCTGCCTCTGCCTCCTGAGTGCTGGGATTAAAAGTGTTTGCTGGCCTGGTCTTTCTTTTAATAAATGTCTCCGCATCATTAGCCCATTTTTTTTTAACCTGACTACCCTTTCTTCTTCATTTTTTTTTTTTTTTTAACATTTTGGGCTTCTAGGAAGTTTAAAAAAATTTTTGACATGATGGGGAATTGAACACAGGGTCTTCTAGTGCATGCAAATGATCTGTGCCCGAGCTTCACCCTCAGCCCTGATGTTTGTTTGGAGTTCTGTATGTATTTTGGATATTGATTCTCTATTAAGAGAATTAGAAAGCTGTTCAAGACAATGCTACCTTAAAAAAATTCCAAGCCCACTAGTGCTTTAATCCCAGCACTCAGGAGGCAGAGGCTGGCAGATCTCTGAGTTTAGAGCCAGCCTGGTCTATAGAACAAGTTACAGGACAGCCAGGGCTACACAGAAGCCCTGTCTTGAAAGGCCCCCCAAAGCCCCCCGCCGAGAGGGAGAGGGAGAGAGAAAGGGCTTGGCAACTGTGCTCTAAGAGCCTAAAGCTAAATAGTATAAAGAACATATTCCCCTTAGCTCTCAGGCTTCGACTGTAACTTTGGTGGTGATCTGGTATAGAACCTTATTATATAATCACATACATTGGAATAAATATGACCTTTGTGGCTTTTTGTTGGGATTAAGGGTTTACACTGCCACTCAGACTGACCATTCAGCAAATGTAAAAGCCATCCATTCTCTTTGTGTGCACCTTAGGAGCAGCTTTCTCAAGTTCTGGATGCCATGTTTGAAAAGATAGTCAAAACTGACGAGCATGTCATTGACCAAGGAGACGACGGGGACAACTTTTACGTCATAGAACGGTAGGTGGGGGATGCTTCATAAGTGTTTGGCCACACCTCCTTGTATTCATAATTTCGGACAAAAGCCTTATCCTATACTACGTTCAGCCCAGAGAGCTCTAGAGCCAGGTGAATAAGTTCCCCAAAGTCTTTGGAGGGATTATAGCTGCCTCTCTATTTACTGCTGTCCTGAGAGTCCTGAGTAAAACCTCTGCTTGGGGGAGATACCACTTAGAGTTGAAAGTCTAGAGTTAGACAAAGAATGGCAGGCTGTGTTTTATAAACATGCCATTTCCAACGTTCAGTTGGATTGATTCCCTGAAGCAGCTCTGTGATGCCGTATTGTCTGGGGAAGCTTTGGTTCCCAGCTTGCTTTTAAAATGAATGTACTCCTCTGACCTCCATAAGCTCAATACCTTCTGACTCTGCACCAAGTATAAACCATATTGGAGAAAATGAAAATTAGGGGGGTTTACCTCCCTAATGTACCTGCATCTGAGTGTCTTGAGCTGAATGTATCCTCCTGAGGAAGAATAGGGCTTCCTTCTGAGTCCTTCTCAGTCCTAAAACAGGAATCTCATCAGAGTCTAAGGCAGTAAATGTTACCATGTGTTCCTTACCTCCACTCTTTCACGTTAAAGACATCTTTATATGTATACATATTTACATTAATTAATTTGTGTGTGTGTATTTAAAAAAAGGTTATTATTTTTACTTATGTGTGATTGTGTGGGAGTGGGGAGTGAGGGTGGTTCACTGGGTGTCCAAGAAGCCAGCAGAGGGCATTAGATCCCTTGAAGCTGGAGTTAAAGACTTGTGCACTGCCCATCAGGATGCTGGAATCAGAACTCTGGACAAGCAGTATGTGCCTTGAGCCAGCTCTCCAAACCCCTTTTTCCTTTCAAAGTAACTTCAAAGTTTAAAACAAAACAAAACTTAGTACAAATAGTATGGAAAATTCTTATAAGCCCAGCCCTACAGGTTAATGTTCTGCCGTATTTAGCATATCAGTTTGTTCAGAATAAGTTCCAGAAAGCTAGGCATGGTTATCTACACTGTAATCACAGCAACAGGGATGTGGAAGCAGGAGGTTCAGGAGTTCGAGGTCATCCTCAGATACATAGCAGTTTCAGAGTCAGCCTGAACCATCTGAGACTATCTCAGAACAACACGCAGTGAGTTTCACACACAGTGTTCCTTTACCTCTACCTCCACCTGTGTAACAACATGCAGTAGGTTTCAGATACAATGTTCCCCCACCTCCACTTCTGTTTTCTTAGACACATCACAAGTTTTAAATGAGAAATAAACATTTTTATACAATTGCTGCCACAATGGAGGCTTATTTAAAATTTTCTGATTACTTCCCTGAGCTTTGGGATTCTTTTATTGTCATCAAGTAACTGTTGTAAGTTTAGCTCATCAAACCTTTCCTTGTTAAAAATTTCTAATTATTTTATTTTTGCATTTATTCATTTGTGTTTTACACACACACACATACATACACACACACACACACACACACACACGGATGTGTGCTTGTACAGACATCAGGACAACTTGCTGGAGTCAAGTTTCTCCTTCTACCATGTGGGTCTCAGAGACTGAAAATACTTGGGTTGTTAGGCTTGGCAGCAAGAATTTTTACTAAAGAGGCATCTCACTGGCCCCTGTTCAAGGGAAGTCTTAGTTTATGTGTATATCTGTGTATCTGGGTGCATGCATGGCACATATGTACAGGTGTTGGTCAAGGTCAGAAGATGGCAGTTGATGCCTTGGCACTGGCGTCACAGGTGGTTGTGAGATGCCTGGCATGAATACTAGGAATCTAACTTGGGTCTTCCTCAAGACAAACAAGTACCCTTAACTGTTAAGTCATTTCTCCAGTCTTGTTCACATTTGTTTTGTTTTGAGACAGGGTTTTCCTTTGTAGCTCTGCCTGTCCTGGAACTCTCTATGTAGGTCAAGTTGGCATCAAACATACAGAGTTTGTTTCTGCCTATCTCTGCCTCCTAGGATTAAAGATGTGTGCCACCATTCTTGGCTTTTTAAGTTTTTAAGAACTTTATGTATATGGATGTTTTGCCTGCACGTATGTCTGCACACCACATGCGTACCTGGTGCCCATTAAAGCAAGAAGGGTATTGGCTGCCCTGGGACTGGAGTTACAGATAGTTATGAGTTACCTTGTGTGTTTTGGAAAGTAGACTCTACTTCTCAGAAGAGCAGCCGTGCTTTCGACCTCTGCGCTGTCTCTCCAGCCCCAGAATGATTGTTTGTTTGTTTTTAACTTTTGCTGTTATATTGTCTGGTGAGTAACCCTGCAGTAAATCTTTTCAGTATCTTTATCTCTTTTGAATGATTTCACCAGGACTTATGTGTGCATATGTGTTCATGTGTGTTTATGATTACACGTGTGTTGGTGTTGCTGTGCCGGTGTTCAAAGATAAGAGGACTCCTCAGGTGCATTTGCGCAGGTGCTGCCCACCTTATTTGCGGCAGGGTCATTCATTGGCCTGGGGCTCGCCAGTTAGCTTAAGCTGGCCAGCTAGCAAGCTCAGTTATGTATCTGCCTGCCTTCCTGGGCCTGGGATTAGAAGTGAAGGCTACCACGACTGGCTTTGTTTGTTTGATTGATTGTTTCAAGAAGGGGTTTCTCTGTGTAGTCCTGGCTATCCTGGAACTCAGAGGGTTACCTGCCTCTGCCTGCTGGAGTGCAGGGATTAAAAGCATGTGCCACCACTGTGAGACGTGCAGGCATTTGGCCAGTTGAGTGCCTTAACCCTCAAAGAATCTCTTTGAGTCACTTGTTGATATTGTTGTTAGTTGTCTTACAGAAATTCTGAGAAGTTTGTTTGCTTCTTAGTGCATGGAACATGTCCATTTCTCTAAAGGGTAGTTCTGAGTATTTTTTGAGCAATCATTTGCAATAGCAGGTAGAAAGTTGTTTAACTATTTTATTTGGTCCTTGTTTTCAACAAACCATGAAAAAAAAACATTACAGTCAACTCAATGCTTTCCACAGAATACTTAATAAGATTCAACATCTTTTTGTAATAAACTCTTTTTTTTTTAAAAGATTTATTTGTTATGTATATGAGTACACCGTTGCTCTCTTCAGACATACCAGAAGAGGTCATCAGATCCCATTACAGATGATTGTGAGCCACCATGTGGTTGCTGGGAATTGAACTCAGGACCTCTAGAAGAGCAGTCAGTGCTCTTAACCACTGAGCCATCTCTCCAGCCCCTGTAATAAATTCTTTATCATGCAAAATATAGTGACTTATCCAGGGAGCTAAGGGTCAGGAGTTCAAGGCCAGCCTGGGTTAAGCTGAAAGACCCTGTGCTCCCTTCATCCTCCCAGAAAGGACTGAGCATAAGAAAGGGCACCTGTGCTCTTCCTTTCATTTAATATTGTGCTTGAACCCCCAGCCAGTGTAGTAAGGCAAAGTAAGGAAGAAAGTTCATACAGACTAGAAAAGAACCAAAAGTCTTTGCAGGGAAAATCCTCAGGAATGCTACAAAGAAGTTACTAAACTGAGCAAGTCAATTCATCCAGGTTGGAAAATGCAAAGTCAAGTGCAGGGCTGGAGAGATGGCTCAGCAGTTAAGGTACTAGCTGCAGCTCCAGAGGACCTGGGTCCAATTCCTAATGTGTATGTGGCAGCTTATGACTATCTGTAACTCCAGCTGCAAAGAATTGGACACCCTCGTTTAGCCTCCTTGGGCACTGCATGTACATGGTGCATAAATATTCATGCAGGCAAAACATCCATGTACACAGAATTTAATAAAAATAATAACAATGTTAAGTGCAAAAATCACCTGTATGTTTTAGCAAAATTATGTTGGTTATCCCACCTTTGAGACAGGATGTTGTGTATCCTAGAGTCACCTTAAACTCACTGTGTAGCCGAGGATGATCTTGATCCTCCCGCTTCTAACTCCCCAGTGCTGTAATTACTGACAGGAACCACTATGCCTGGTTTATCTAGATCAGGGCTCAAACCCAGGGCCTCCTGCATGCTAGGCAAACACTCTCAACTGAGCTCTGTCCCTATCTCTGCATGTCTTATATGTATCAGTCAGTTTTTAAACTTATCAGAAGTAATTAACTATTTCTTTTCATTCTTCTAGGGGAACCTATGACATTTTAGTAACGAAAGATAATCAAACACGTTCTGTTGGTCAGTATGACAACCGTGGCAGTTTTGGAGAACTAGCTCTGATGTACAATACCCCGAGAGCTGCTACCATCATCGCCACCTCAGAAGGCTCCCTTTGGGGATTGGTGAGTGAGAGATGCATGGTGTCATGTTACTATCTTCTATAGCCAGTTATCAGAAATGTGATGTTTCCTCAGTGACTTAGCCATGCCCTTTATTCTAAGGTACAGATATGTGAGTGGCCCATATCCTCGAGGTGACAGGGTTCTTGCTACATTTACTTGTTTTTATTTGGTAATTACAGAGGGAAGAGATACCTCTCTGTGTACCTTGTTGTAGCCCAGGAGGGCTGTGGAGTGAGACACTATCACTTACACACATGCACACACAGGGGAGGAGGAAGAGGAGCAGCCGCAGTGGTGGTGCTGTCATGAAACCTTAGCTAGGTGGCATTGCCATCTCTAGTTGTACCAGTAGCAGGTTATTCTGCATCCAGCCATCCACTTGTCCTTCTGTGTACAGCCATACCCAGTAGATAGATCATCAGGAATGCTAATAACTGTACTCAGGGAAATGGAATTTAGTTGTCTTTTGTAAAACACTGTAGTTCTTGTGTATACTATCTATTATCTACCTCATTTCTATTTATTTATTTATTTGTTTGTTTGTTTATTTATTTATTTATGGTACATTGAGACAGGGTAGCCCTGGCTGTCCTGGAACTCATTTTGTAGACCAGGCTGGCCTCGAACTCACAGATTTGCCTGCCTCTGCCTCCCAAGTGCTAGGATTAAAGGCATGCACCACCATTACCTGGCTACTTTGTTTCTTTTTGCATTACATTACAGATCCATAATCTGTAACTCTTCTTTCAAAAATATCTTATACTACAATTCTCTATTTTACTTTTAAAATGAGAATCTCTGTTATTTCTGCCCCCCTTATAAGAATTAATTTATGTCATGGAATTAATATCTTTTTGATTAATGGAAGAATAATATATGAATTAAAATTTCCTAAACTTGGTAAAAAAAAAATATATATATACACACACATATACACATATATATACATATACATATATATACTTATATGTATATATATACATATATATATAAAATATATATTAATTAAAAATAAATGAATCCTGGCAGGAATGGTAGCACAAGCCTTGAGTCCCAGTACCTGGAAGGCAGAGGCAGGTGGATTTCTGAGTTCAAGGCCAGCCTGGTCTACAGAGTGAGTTCCAGGATAGCCAAAGCTATACAGAGAAACCCTGTCTCGAAAAACCAAAATAAATAAATAAAATAAAAGAGGGAGAGGCCAGATTGAAGTAAAAGCTATCAAACTAGTCCAGCTGTGCAGTCCACTGATGTGAATCATATACGTCTAGTGCAAGCCTAGAGCAGCCTCTAAAAAGGTCTGTAGCTAATGCAGTGCATGTTTCTTAGTCTCAGCTGCTCAGAAGGCTTGAAACATGATTTCAGGGGCACACTAGTCAGCACAGTGATGCTCCATCTCTCCCCTCCCCCACCAAAGATTGTCTAGAGATGCAGTCATCTTCTGTAAACCAAATTCCCACTAGGGTGATTTGTGTCCTCTAAATAGCCCAGTGGTGGTACAGTCACAATCCCAGCAAGTAGGCAGGAGCAGGAGGATCGCTGCAAACATGAGACCACTTAGTCTACATAGTTAGGTCCATGCTAGATCGAGCTGCAGAGCAAGTCCCTGTCTCAACAAAACAACCTATTGTTGTTTCACAGGCTCAGCAAGCAAATATAAGCACTCTCCATACCAGTGTGACACCCTGAGTTCAGTCCTTCATACCAGTGTGATACCCTGAGCTCAGTCCTCCATACCAGTGTGACACCCTGAGCTCAGTCCTCCATACCAGTGTGCCACCCTGAGTTCAGTCCTCAGTCCTCCATACCAGTGTGACACCCTGAGCTCAGTCCTCCATACCAGTGTGACACCCTGAGTTCAGTCCTCAGTCCTCCATACCAGTGTGACACCCTGAGCTCAGTCCTCCATACCAGTGTGACACCCTGAGTTCAGTCCTCAGTCCTCCATACCAGTGTGACACCCTGAGTTCAGTCCTCAGTCCTCCATACCAGTGTGACACCCTGAGTTCAGTCCTCCATACCAGTGTGACACCCTGAGTTCAGTCCTCAGTCCTCCATACCAGTGTGACACCCTGAGTTCAGTCCTCAGAACTCACAATGGAAGGAGAGAACTGACTTATGACAGTTGTCCCCTGACATTCACTAATGCACCTCGCTCGACATCCCTCCCCCAATAATAATAATAATAATAATAATAATAATAATAATAATAATAATAATAAAATAAAACCTTTGTCTCTTTTAAAGAATAAAAATGGACTGGAGAGTTGGCTCAATGGGTTAAGAGCCCTGTCTGCTCTTCAAGAGGACACAGATTTAAATTCCTAGCATTCTCATGGCAGGTCACAACTGTCTGTAACTCCAGTTCTAGGGGATCTTACACCCACTTCTGGCCTCTGGATACAATGATTGTATAGACTATATGTAGGCAGAACATCTGTACACATAAAATTAGAAAACAAAGTAAAAAGAAGAACAAAAGGTAAGCAAACATTCTAATTTAAAAAGACTATAAGACTGAATTTAAGAAATGATCCAGCCGGGCAGTGGTGGCGCACACTTTTAATCCCAGCACTTGGGAAGCAGAGGCAGGTAGATTTCTGAGTTCGAGGCCAGCCTGGTCTACAGAGTGAGTTTTCCAGGACAGCCAGAGCTATACAAAGAAAAACCCTGTCTCGAAAAACCAAAAAAAAAAAAAAAAAAAAAAAAGATCTGGGGGCTGGAGGGCTGGCGAGATGGCTTGGTGGGTAAGAGCACCGACTGCTCTTCCGAAGGTCCTGAGTTCAAATCCCAGCAACCACATGGTGGCTCACAACCACCCATTATGAGATCTAATGCCCTCTTCTGTGTGTCTGAAGGCAGCTTCAGTAGTGTACTTATTTATAATAATAAATAAATCTTTGGGCTGGAGTGAGCAGGGACTGAGCAAGCGGGGTTGATTGGAATATAAGTGACTTCTCTGATTAAATACGTGAATCATGGCATGAGACAGGGCCTGGAATTCTGGGGCTAATGGACTAGAGCCCATAAAAACCACATTGTCTCCACCATGCGCCTGCCTGTCATCAAAGATGCCAAGCAGCTGCAGCTCAGCACTTTCTGTATTGCGGCTTCTGATCTTCATCTGTCAGCCTTCACATTTAGGATGTCATTACTGTGTGTAAAAACATTCACTTCTGACAGCCAGAGGTAGAAGAGAAAGATTGCTAACTTAGATCCGATTCCAAAACCATTTTATTTTCTTGTGAAATAGAACTAAGTTGCTCCATTGGGCCTCTTGCTGTTGAGTCTTCTATCTGTTGGGTGTCTGAGATCACAGGCTTACACTGCCATGCCCTGGAGCCCACTGGAAATGACTGTAGCGTTTGCCTTCTGTACTTTGACCTAGAACATTTCAGTTCAAATGCTATCTTGAACTATATCTTGAACTTTTAAAATACCTTTATATTTTCCACCAGCATATATCAATTGCAAGTATTCTTAATCAATTTTATGTCTTGTTTTCTTTTGTTTTTCTTAGAGATAGGGTCTCACTATCATCCAGGCTAGCCAAGAACTCACCTTGCAGCTCTGACTGATCTTGGATGTATGGATTTCCTGCCTCAGCTCTCTAAGTGTTGATTAAGGCTGTGGGCCCTGCATATTTTGTGTTGTCTTTTCATTATAGTTACAAACTCTTGGCAGGCATTAGTTGCCTTTTCTGGAGGGCATCTTTTGGTTCTACTGCATAATACTTGTGAGCACCCAGGTATTTAATGGGAGTTTTGTTTTGTGTTCTATTTATGGCCCATAGGTGGCACTCACTGAGCACAGCAAACTACAGTCTGAAGACTTCTGCCTACCCCAGGATGGAGGGTTTCCTTCCAGCATCATTAACCTCTGTTGACACAGTGACTGCCAGCCCCAGCCTTCCAGCAGTTGTTCAGCTATTTAAACCATAGATATTCTCCTACACAGACATATAGTAGAATTTTCCTAATTTTTTTCTTGTAGGACCGGGTGACTTTTAGAAGAATCATAGTGAAAAACAATGCAAAGAAGAGGAAGATGTTTGAATCATTTATTGAGTCTGTTCCACTCTTTAAATCACTAGAGGTAAAGTTTGAGTACGAGTCTGTTTATGTGCTTTACAAAAAGCTGTTAAAATTACGCTTAGGTTTCAAATAATGCTGTTCTAAACTAGTTGTAACCCATAACATTCAATCAAAGTTTTATATTTATACTATATAACTATATCCATAATTTAGATGTCAGAACGAATGAAGATTGTGGATGTGATCGGGGAAAAGATCTATAAGGACGGAGAGCGAATAATCACTCAGGTGAGTCGGGGTCTCACACAACTCCTTTTCTGGAAGTCACCATCTCAAGGAACAATGTCCTGCTTGTGGACTGTGGTAATGCACATCTGTAACGCTAGCATTGAGGAGGAAGTAAGCTGGGCAGTGGTGACCATGCCATTAACCCAAGCACTCAGGAGGCAGAGGCAGGCCAGTGTCTGAGTTCAAGGCCAACCTGGCCTACAGAGTAAGTTCCAGGACATCCAGGGCTACAGAGAGGAAATCCTGTCTTAAAAAAACAAAACAGAAAAAAAAAGAAAAAAGAAAAAAAGAAGTTAAGATAGTAGGTTCACAAGTTCAAGGCCAGCCTGGGACACATTGTGTTACTCTGATTCCAATAGAAAACAAAGATTTAGCTGGGCATGATGGCACATACCTTTAATCCCAGCACTCAGGAAGGAGAACCAGGTGGGGCTGATGTCACCCCTGAGACCTCTGAATGAAGTTCTCTGATGCCCATCTCCCTGACACATGGAGAAGTCTTGCTGCCTTATTTAGTTCATGTACCAGGGGCTGAACTTACATGCTGAGCAGTCTTCCGCCCCTGAGCTGCATCCTTAGCCTTTTTTGTTTGTGTTTTGTTTTGAGACAGTATATCAAGTTGTCCTGAACTTGAAAGTCTTCAAAGTTGCTGTGATTGCACTGTGTGCTGCTAGGCTCAGACTTCCATCCATCTGGGGGCGGGCTTCTGTCATTTGTTCTACTGGATATTATTTTCTTTTGACTTTAAGTAAACTTTATTAATCTGTACTAGAATCCAGAGAAGATGGGGCTTGTGCTCTGTAATCTCTATGGTGATACCAGAACCCTCCCCATCCAGTGATAATTCGGATCTTTGAGATGTCCTTGACATATAGGGAGTAAACTTATATATAAGATATAAACTTACCTGCCCATGGATCTGACAAGCCCACTGGGCAGGTGTCTGGTTGTGTCTGCCCTTGAGCACAGCTGTGATGAGGATGGTGTCGGGTGAGTGCGAATCCCAGGCCTGTGTGCTTGAGTCCCATGTATAGAACTGGCCCCACCAGAGCTTTGAGAACAAGTCAAACGTATGGAGAAAGAGGAGGAACGAGCCCGCTAGAGCACGGACAGGAGTATCCTGTTCATCCCAGGGTCCAGCTCTGAAAGGCTTTGCTTGCTAGGTACATTTATATAGTTGAAGACTGGGATAAACAAGACCCAGGTAGTTCCCACTGTGATGATGCATATGGGAAAAGCAAGACTGTAGAATAGGAAGTAACTAATCCGTGTTATTTGTAAAGGAAACCTTGCAGCTGGGCCTCCAGAGTAACTGCAAGTACTTTTTTTGCAGGTTTATGCAAAACTCAATTTCTCCCTTGAATATACAGAGTAAAAATGCCTATTTGCTTTAGGAAATAAAAGTTTGCTTACATTTATATTATAAACTTACTAAGGCAGTGACCTGCATAGAAAAAAACTCCACACATTTGTTCTGCTTAAAGCATAGCATAAGCCGTTCTCCATATTATTACACATTTGCACCATAGTGCGTGACATATTGTCTGCGTCACATGCTAGTCCATGGTGAGGCTGGGTACGGTGGCCCATCCCTAGGGGCTTCTGTCTTTTCGCCTCAAGCTGTTGGCCTGGAGTTGGTCCTGTCCTATCTGTGACACTTCAGTAGCATGCATACAGATCAGTGTTCTTTTTTTCATTCCTTATAGTATTTGTGCCTCTTTTCTTGCTCAGACCTGCCAGTGGCTTGCCAGTTCTTTTCCTTATCTCTGTGACTAATTTTCTGACAGAAGCAACTTCCCAAAGGAAGGGACAGACCCTTTATTCTGCTCACAGTTTCAGGGGATATCAGCTCATCCCCTGGCAGGAGCAAGGCAGTCCGTGGTGATGAGAAAGAGAACATGACAAGCAGGGCAAGGGTAAATCTCTCAGGCCCCATGCTCCAACGTTCAGTAACTTCCTAAGAAAGTCTCCAGATGGGGATCAAGTGTTCAGATGCATGAGCCTTTGGGAGACATTTTACATCCAAACCGTAACACAGAAGTCTTTCAGTTTTTTGACTGGATCTAGCTGTTCAAAGCAAGTTCCAGCACAGCCAGCCATGGCTACACAGAGAAACCTATGGGAAGAGGGAGTGCAGGGGAGGGGTACAAAAACCAAAACAACTAAGGCTTCTTAACTGGCCTGCAGCCTGCTAAAGTCAGGCTGGCTGGCTAGCGAGCCCCTGGCATTTGCCCACGTCTGCCTCCCAGCACTGAGATTACAGATACGCATTACCACCCCAAACCTAGGCCCTGCGGATTGAACCTCAGGTCACTGTGCTTGGCTTGCAATACGAGAGCTTTCTCCCTTTCTCTTCTTGAGGATTGTGTTTGTTGATCAATATTATTCCTAGACCTCATACTCTGGGCCTTGCTTTGACACTATTTGCAGCATTCTTGTTTACTGGTCTCACAGGCATTCAGAACAGAGATGCTGTGTAGTCGATGACCTGGTCATATTCCTGGAGACAAATATGAGTGTGTCAGACAGAAGAGAAATGTTAGTCATAATGGGGTTAATGTCCTTACTGATCAGGACCTTTCATTCGTTAGCCGTTGATCCACTTGCGCACTTGGAGTTAGAGATCTAAGGCCAGGCAGTGCTTACAGTCTTCAGGGTTAGACCTGACTCTGACCTAACCTCCTCTTTTTCAGGGTGAAAAGGCTGACAGCTTTTATATTATAGAGTCTGGAGAAGTGAGCATCTTGATTAGAAGCAAGGTGAGTGTGGGTGTACTGTGTGTGTGTCCTCCCGCCAGTGTTTACTTTGCACAGTGTGGCCTGTACTTAAGAATACCAAGCCATTGCTCTCTGAGGTGTGGAACTGCCACTTATAAAGATTTAATGCATTTTCTCTGGATTTCATGGATACCTGCACACATGCATACACACATACACATAAACACACACACACACACAAATAAATTAACAAAGGATTAGCCAGGCATGGTTGCACACACCTGTAATCCCAGCACTCAACAGGTAGGCCCAGCTTGGTGTATGTAGTTCCAGGCTAGCCAAAGCCAGAAAGTGAAACTATGTTACCAATCTTGGTAGGGCTGTCTTTCTCCTTATAACATTTTTGGTTCTCAGAGACAGAGGCTGATTCTCATAATTTGTTGTTAATGCATTACTTAGCAGATGGTTTCATAAGAAATAAGAAACCCAGTGTAGCAATGCAACATAGCACATATGTTTGTTTGAAGGATGTAGTTAATTTATTAAGAATGGAGATGCAGGGCTGGAGAGATGGCTCAGTGGGTAAGAGCGCCGACTGCTCTTCCAAAAGTCCTGAGTTCAAATCCCAGCAACCACATGGTGGCTCACAACCATCCATAAT
>NW_022196906.1:102442836-102464523 GCF_008632895.1 Mastomys coucha
ATGAGATCTGATGCCCCCTTCTGGTGTGTCTGAAGTCAGCTACATCGTACTTATAATAAATAAATAAATAAATAAATAATAAAAAATCTTTTAAAAAAAAAAATGTTGTCACCAAAGAACCATTCAAGACTGCCTGGAGCCAAGCAGTGCTCTTGTGCTTGGGCTCGTGAATAACGGGAGAATTAGCAGAAGACCTTGTTGGGCTTCAGCTGGGCTTTGGTCACCTCTCAGAAGGGCGGGGTTTCACCCTGACCTGACATGTTCCGGCCTAGGTGGAGACCTGGCTAAAACCACCCTTCATTTGTACCAGGTCACAAAGACACACCTGGTGACTTTAAAGGGTACAGTTAAGAGTTTCAGCAATGCAAATTCCTCCGTAATTTTGTTGAACTTTCTGAAAAAGGAATTCGAGTGTGTACAATGGACATGCCCAGCTGTGATATTAGAGACAGCCAGAATCATATTCTTTATCTGTTGCAGACTAAAACGAACAAGAATGGTGGGAACCAGGAGGTCGAGATCGCCCATTGCCATAAGGGGCAGTACTTCGGAGAACTTGCCCTGGTCACCAACAAACCCAGAGCTGCTTCTGCTTATGCGGTTGGAGATGTCAAATGCTTAGGTAAGAAAAAGCCTTAGTGAGGGGCTTACACGGCTTACCCCAACTTTAGGCAGCTGGAGGAGGGAGACATAATCCTCATTAAACTCTTCTTCCCCTTCCTCCCAAAAAGACATGAAATCAGAGGAGCAGGGTGGGAACTAGCTGGGAAGTGGGGGATGGGTAGGAATGAGAGCTGGCGGCATGTTGGGGCGGGGATGGACATGATCAAAATCATACATATGTGAAGATGCCATGATAAAAACTGTTATCATGTATGGCTGAAATATGCTAATAAACATTTTAAGAATGAAAAAGAAAATTCTTTGTGTATTACTAACATATAGGGTTTTTTGTTTGCTTTTCCTGTCATCAGCCTTGACTTATTCTAATGACTCTCATTCAGATCTAGGTCTGGATAGGTCTGGATAGTTTGTGTAAATGAATTCCTATAGCAAAGCTTCCTCCCACCCCCTGGGGAGTTGTTGGGCATTGAACTTAAAACCTTGAACATTCTAAGCACTTCTGTGCCACTAAAGCTCTACCCCAGCACCCTAGAAATCATTTCTGAGCAATGAAGTCAGGCTGTAAGACAGGCACACAGGCACACAGGCCTGTGAAAGCAGCAGTGATGGAGGCAGGTGGTCAGGCCTGTGGAGGAACAAGACAGGCAGTGCCCACCATTAGTCTTCAGCCCAGATGCCCCCTGCTATATTATGCAGGAGCACCCATTTTCCCTTTTCCCATGTGGCCAGTATTCTAAAATTCACTCCTGTAACATCAGTGTGTTTAGGAAAAGGGTTACATGCAGGAAATTACTCAAACTGTTAATGTAAACAAACTGTTCTCTCCCACACCTCTTTTTTGACAATGCAGTTATGGATGTTCAAGCATTTGAGAGGCTCCTGGGCCCCTGCATGGACATCATGAAGAGGAACATCTCTCATTACGAAGAACAGCTGGTGAAGATGTTTGGCTCCAACTTGGATCTGATGGACCCCGGGCAGTAGATGTGATGAATCTCAGAGCCTTCTCAGTGTGATACCAAAACCTTCCAGTCAGCCACAAGAACACACACAGAAAACAGACACGACAGAACCGTTCCTGCTGCTGTCTCCGCCGCTGCCATTGCTGTGGTTAAGGACATTTAGAAATCTTGAAAGTCAGCACTGAAAGATGGACGGGAGGCTCCACCCACACCCACCCTCCCCTTTGCTTCTGAACGCCGTCATTAGACCACTCATGTCATTACTCCAACCCAGGTTTCACATTTGGTTCAGAATGGCATGTCTCTCCAGCAATTTAAGTGCCTGATACAAAGTCCAAAGTGTAAACCTCGTCCTCTCCTCTCTTGCTGCTAATGTTGCTTCTGAAAGTTCTAAGGTCTGCAGAAACCTGTTGAATAACTGTAGACACCTCCACAGCCCTTCTCAAGGGAGGAAGCAGTAGAGCCTCCCATTCCCTTGTCTTAGAGAGTCCACAGTGTGTTTACTATTGCTGCTTTACTCTGCGGTGGAAGGTGGTAGCAGTTATACTGGAGGCCTGTGCCCCAGAGGCCCTGTTCTAGTTGCTGGCAGCTACACACTCTGTAGCTGTGTCCAAGCTCTGAAAAAGTCCCTCTTGAAGGCCCAGCAGGTTCAGATGAGCAGATTGAGTACTTAGACTCAGAGGAAACTTGGACTCAGCACTCTTGCCAGCAGTAGCCAGGAAAGGTTATCTGGGTTAGGGGGTTTTTGTTGTTTGTTTTTAGTAAGTTTTTTTTTGTTTTGTTTTGTTTAACCTCTGTGCTGTTTACATAAACAAATTGCTGTCCATTTCTAAGGAGCCAGGGGTGGCTGGTTAGCTTAGCTGGTCAGAGCACGGTGCTGATCCAAGGAGCCAGGGTCTGATGGTGTTGTCACTTATCTGCCCTGAGTACTTCCCCAAGTGACCCCTGCCATGTCCCTTTTCCCTGGCTGATGGCAGGAAGCCAACAGGAGGCTGTGCTGCACAGACAACTCTCCCCTTCTGGCATTATTGTATAGTGTGGCTAGTAATCATCAGTTTTTAAACTCTTAAAAAGAAGCTATTTTTTTTTTAAGGAAATTATTTCTATATTTAGAGAATTCACCTTGGATGTATTCATATACATAGAGTTTGTCCACTGACTCAGTCATTTGTCCTAAATATCCGTTTTCAAAACTTGGTATCACTGGGGTAGGGGTTGGGTGCAGCTCAGTGGCAAAGTACTTATGTAGCATGTGCGAGGCTCTGGGTTTGGCCTCCAGCACTGTAATAGGCACAGGAAGACAGGTTATCATGTATAAACGTGGAATTACTGTGAAGGCCTTTCTAAGAAACAGTCTTGACTTTTGCCATGGTCACTGTAGCCAAGAAATGTCCAAAGTAGGTGAGTTGCCACAATTTTGGTAATTAGTCACTTTTTCTTGTGTTCCATGAAGTAAAAGCAGGACTCTCCTGACTGCTCTGAGTAGCCTGTGGTACAGATCTGGGAAGTGTACATCGTAACTACTACTATAAAGCAGGACTCTCCAGGCTGCTCTGAGTAGCCTGTGGTACAGATCTGGGAAGTGTACATCGTAACTACTACTATAAAGCAGGCAGCTAGCACTGGAAACCCTCATAGTGATCCCGAATTTTCCTAAGGTCCTTTTCTATGGTATTGCTTTATTAAATAAATCAGATCTTGTACTTTGACAGAATAATACCTGATTTCTTGCAAAGGTAAGAGGTGCATTGGGCTCCGGGAGTAACCCAGAAGTCCAACCCCAGACCTTACAAAGACTCTGAACCCCTCCCCACCCTCCATGCCAGCGTTGGTTAGGGCTGGCTGTGAATCTCATGCCCGAGTTATTCCTGTAGGCTGCTAGGGTAGGCCTTCGCCTGCCCTCACACTTCCCAGGCTAGGCTTCAGAGTCCTCCTTGTCACCCTTCCTGCCTCACTGCTCTTTTACCGAGAAGGCATCAAGGCCAAGTTCTGCTGCAGCTACCTACCGAGTGATTCTTCACTGTAGTATGGCTCTGTGTCGGGACACTGTGTGACAGGGAATGGGAGAGGTACACCTAGTCTGCAGGAGCTTGGGTGTGGTGAAAGATGGCTGTCACCACAGCGCCAGGCCCTGACAGTGTTCCAGGTCTCTCTGCAGCTTAGAAAATCAGAGGTGATAGACCAGGTTTTTCTCAAGGTTGCAGCTTTCCCATTGTGACAGGCAACTCCCACAGCAGATGGCTGGGCCTCCTGGAAGGAGGAGTATCAAAAGATTCCTTAGCTAGCTCCTGTCTTGTGAGGGCTAAGGCTTCCTTCCCTCGTCCCTGACTTTGCTATTGACTTGCAATGACACAGAGTGTTCCTCAGAGCCTTGAGCTCCAACTGCAGTATTTCCTTCCTTTGTGGCCCCAGCTTAGCCCACTCACTCTCTTCTCTTGTTGAATTCTCTGCAGGACAGGCTCTTTTGTTCTCATCCTCTGGGTTCATAGTCTTCTTAAAGAATTATATGTTCCTGGTATAGTGTTTCAGAAGTCAGCATTGAGCTTTTCTTTGAGCAGTTTAATAAGCAAATTCAGCAGCAAAGTGGCAAAAAAAAAAAAAAAAAGGGAAAAGAGAACGCAGCGCTCCAGCCAGGAGGGCTTCATGCATCTGACTGCCCAGATGCTCTGCTCATGGTGGTGGAGCCACTATATGCTGCTGGTGTCCCAGCGCCCTGTGCACATGTGGCGTGTCAGTCTTCATTTTAAAAAGATGAAAGCATTTTGCACAGAGAAAGAAAAGACCCATGAATGTCATCTTTTATCTTTCTCAAGTCAGTTGATATTGAAATTTTTGTTTTTGATAATGTACTTGTAAACCAATCTCACCAAGATATGGGTAGTTTTTGATCTTTCACTACAATTACCTCTTGTCTCTCCTGTCTTGACTGCTGACGATCCTCTGTGATTCTAATGTCTACTTTATGGGGAGCAGCCTTCCCGTGGGTTTCCTATTACACTCTGCAGGGCTATCTTTATAAAAAAAAAATTTAAAAAAATGAAAATTGTCACTCACCTCATGGGGGATTTGCAGAAAACCATTTAGCCCACCTTGAGCAAAGATTAGATTCCTTGTTTTTTTGTTGTTTTGTTTTTAACTCATTGTAATAATTTTTTAAAGAAAAACCCAATTAAGAATTATTGTGCTACCTCAAAGGTAAAAAGATTCTAAGGTCATCTTTTGGTCCTGAGTTATATACATGGTGTTTGAAATGTCTTTCAATTGGAATTATTTTTTAAATCATTGGGGTGAATCTTGTTTTAACCTGTTTTACACTTGTATTTTAATCTCAAAAGAATATATGATTGGAAAGCAAACAATGTTTGATCTGTAGTCTTGAACATATAATTAAAAGTCACTAGAAATTAATCATCGTTTGCTGTAAACAAGGTTGGGTTGTTTTTTTGTTTGTTTGTTTTTTAAAGGAAACTCTAGGGCCCGGCTTCACTCTTGACTAATAAAGGCTGACAAATCATGCCCGTCTGTCCTGCTGTGTCTTGGGTTGTATGATTTGTCTTCTCCTGTAAGGGTCCCAGGCCATCTTAGCACTTCCTGGCAAATACATTACTGGGATTGATGGAACCCTTGAAAATTAGGAAGAAGTCCTGGACATTTGTAGTAGGTGCCACAGAGAAGTAATCAATGTGGGGTGGGGTGGGTAACAAGAGAAGGGTTCTGAGGTGTTCTACAAGGGATTGGTCCACATGATTCTTGAGGCAAATCTGAAGACTGAAGCAGTGTGAGGTAGCAAGCTGGTCTGAAGTTCAGAGGCCTGAGAACCAGGACAGCCATTGCTGTGGCTCTTGTCTAACAGTCAAGAGGTCAGTGGGCTCAAGAGCTGTGAAAAGCAAATGCCTCAACGTGAGGAGACAGGGCATGGGCCCCGCCGAGGGTTGGAAGGAAAAGTATTCTCCACTTTAAGGAAGCAAAGCCAGGGCCTTGCTCGTGTTAGAGACACACTCTACCGATGAGCTGTGGCCCAGTTTCAGGCTTTCAAACTGAGCTGGTTAGATAAGGCCTAACCACATTAGGCAGGTCAAAGTGATTTATTCAGTTTACCAAGTAAAGTGCTAATCTCATCCAAATCATATATTCAGGAAGACACCCATAATAATGGTTGACCAAATGTTCCATAAGCCAATCAAGTGGACACACGAAATGAGCTGTAAGAACAAGGTGCATTGCTGTAGATAAGATCAGGGCGCCTCTCGCACCCTCCCGGAAGATACCAGTGGTAGAAACCATCTCCTGTCTGCCGGGATGGCACTTCTTCGTATTACTATAGCTGGACAAGTAAGCATGACAGCCTACGTACGTTGTCTTTCCCAGAGATCAAAGGAAGCTCCTTGGATGTTACCGTCACTAGATAGAGAGGTGCCTGTCTATAAATGTGCCAAGTGATAGGGACATGAGTCACCTACCTCAGTCTCAAGAAACTGATAGCTGATCCTCTAAAAGCCAAGTTGGCCATGTCTCAAGGCTTTAAAAATTGAATGTTTTCTTTTCTGTGGTTGGGGTGCTGGTGTCTGTGCCTCAGTCTCACGTCCAAGGTCTTAGTCCCGAAGAGGGCGTGTTGCATGCAGACTGGTTTTTGTGTATATTGAACCAAGAGGCTAAACATTTATCCTGTCAAATTTGACTTAGTAATCTTTTTGTTTGTTTTTTTTTGTTTTTTTGAGATAGGGTTTCTCTGTGTAGCCCTGGCTAGAACTCACTCTAGACCAGGCTGGCTTCGAACTCAGAAATCTGCCTGCCTCTGCCTCCCAAGTGCTGGGATTAAAAACATGTGCCATCGCCCGGCTTCTCAGTAATCTTAATGACAATAAAATCTTTTTTTAAAAAAAAAAGATTTATTTATTATTATATCAAAGTACACTGTGGCTGTCTTCAGACACACTAGAAAAGGGCGTCCAATCTCATTATGGATGGTTGTGAGCCACCATGTGGTTGCTGGGACTTGAACTCAGGACCTTCAGGAGAGCAGTCAGTGCTCTTACCCACTGACAATAAAAACTTATAACAATAAAATTAGTACCTTTAATCCCAGCACTTGGGAGGCAGAGGCAGGCAGATTTCTGAGTTTGAAGCCAGCCTGGTCTACAGAGTGGGTTCCAGGACAGCCAGGGCTACACAGAGAAACTCTGTCTCGAAAAACCAAAATCAATCAATCAATAAATAAAAATAAATTAGTGCTCATTATGACACAGAAGGAAGTAGGGGCTATTTCACAAGGCATCATGAAAATGTAAATTTGGTCCTTTGGGGTTGGTGGGGTTTTTATTTTATGTTAGCTTGTTTTTTGGGAAGGGGCCTTACGCTGTAGCTCATGCTGGGCCCAAACTTGTAACAATCGTGCCTCAGCCTCCCGGGATCCAGGCATGAGCTCTTCCTTCCCTGCATCCAGAAGGAAATGTAAAGTTTTGCTTTATCCGTTGTCTCTAAAGACAGATTTGCCTCATTACAGATTATGGCAAAAGGTACAGACTGTTTCCTTACTGGTTTTGAAAATGGATAAGATTGTTAGGAACATAAAGAATATTTAATCCTGAATTGGGATGAAAATTGCCAAGTTCTTTAGATGTAATGTAGTTTATTGCTTTATTGGACAAATCCTGATGGCCAGTTGTGAGGGTCCTTGACACTTTAAGCAGAGGGATTCCAACAGTAATAGTACTCTGGTCCACCAGGGGGTTCTAGATCTTTTTACCAGTGCTGATGGAGTTCATTGCTTATATTTTTGGACTCCTGTAGACAGCAGCCATGGCCTTCCACCTTAAGGTGTCTACTGTCTTAGGCTATGAAGATCGATCTCTCTCTCTCTCTCTCTCTCTCTCTCTCTCTCTCTCTCTCTCTCTCTCGGTTTTTGTTTTTTTGTTGTCGTTGTTTTTGTTTGTTTGTTTTTTGAGACGTGTGTGTGTGTGTGTGTGTGTAGCCCTGGTTGTCCTCGAACTCACAGATCTGCCTGCCTCTGTGCTGTGATTAAAGTCATGGCACCATCGCAAGCCTTTTGCCTCTTAAACAAGTAGTTTAAACACTTAAGCACACAGCGCCTCCTCCTTGTCCCTCCTTTCACGCGATGCTGGCGACAGATGCCTCCCGGGAGAAGCGAAAGAGAAGACTGGATTGGTGAGAGACACGGACCCCTCGGAAATTCTCGTCCTCATTTCTTGTCACCTGAAACTTCACAAAGTTTGGCCATAGATGCACATTTGCCCTGAGTTACTTTCTGTTCAGACAGGTGGCCAAGAAAATCAAGTTTTCTTACCAGTATCCGTTTTGTGTGACCTTGAGCAGCAGCTCTGCAGTTTTCCACTGCGGTCAGCAGGGGGCAGGCTATCCCTGACTCCCTTGGGCTCTTGGCCTCCTATCCTAGAACGGCAGCCAATCCCACGTGAGAAACTAAACCTCGTCCAAGCCCCAAGTCTCCATCAGCCTCCAAATCTCAGCCCAAATGAGAGACAGTTCCCCAGGCAACTACAGCCTTGGGCAGGGCACAGCCGAGTGGGAAAAACGTGTCCCTCAGGCCTTGCCGTTTAAGTCACCCGTCCCAATCTTGGGACTCAAGATGGTGACAGCTCCTGGCGGAGGCTGCCCAAAGGACAAATGGGAATTCTGATCTGGGCCTCAGATTGTCCCTCTGGAAAACAACATACTTACAGGAGCACGTCCATCCTTTCTGCCCTAGCTCTGCCTAAAGACCTTCCTTGCCTTATCTGCTGGCGGCTCGAGTAAAGGTTACTTAGGGTCCAGGGGCTGGTGTGTTTCCTCTCTTGTGCTCTGTTCAAGACTGGAATGTCCTGGATCATGGCAAAACCAGCCCCCACTGCCTGATACAGAGTGGACCTTCTAATAGCTAACCGAACAAGCTAGTTTTGCTAAACCTTACATAGAAGGTCAGGCTCAGGGCCAGCAAGAGAGCTCAATGGGTAACGACTGTCAAATCTAACGAGCCAGATTCAGTTCTCTGCAAGAATCTAATCCTGCAAATTGTCCTCCGACCTTTACTCCTCACCCCTCTGTGTATGTGTGTGTGTGTGTCTGTGTGTGTTTGTGTGTGTGTGTCTGTGTGTGTTTGTGTGTGTGTGTGTGTCTGTGTGTGTGTGTGTGTGTTTGTGTGTGTGTGTCTGTGTGTGTTTGTGTGTGTGTGTCTGTGTGTGTGTGTGTGTGTGTGTGTGTCTGTGTGTGTGTGTGTGTGCCAGTGCGCACGAGTGCTGGCTCATGTATCTCTCCCATCCATTCCATCCCTATACAAAATTTAAAGCTTTAAAAATGTATTTAAAAAAAAAAAAAAAACACAAAAGCCTGGCATACAGTGTGAAGAGTGTGGGTGGGATTGGGGCTCACTGACTGGGCAGCCATCCAGCACAATGGGAGTCTTTCAGTTGGCCCCTCAAGGCTGTGTGCTGCCTGGAAGCATTGGGGACAAAGTGTCCAGGACGTGCTGGGAACCGCCTCCACCCTGGCCCTGTGGAGTCCTCTTCTTGGCAATCTTCCTGTTTTGTTCTGGGAGAATATCCTAGCAATGATTTGCAGCAGCCAGCTCCCTTCCTGAATGACCCATGATCTGTAGCTGTGGAGAGGGATGAGTCTCAGGAGACATGAATACCACTTCCAGTCCCAATGAGAACACTGTGTCTCTAGCGTTAAGTTGTGTGTCTAATACCAGGTACCAGGGACCCAGGGCAGACTTTAAACTGTGGGGACTGGGAGTAAAGGCACAAATTTAGGAGCGTAAAGAGAAGGGGATTCTGATAAATGCCCAGTCCCAAGTTGACATTACCTGCTTCTAGGCTCGGATACTACCAAAGAGGGGTGCTTCCTGAACCCCCAGCTACAGGCAGAGAAGGGCAGAGAGCAGCGGCGTAACACTCTAGCCCAGAAGTCGGCTTTGATTTCACCAGACTCTGAAGATCTACTTCAGGATCTGCTGCTCATCCTTCTCCAGGATCCTGATAGCATTTGTTGCCGGGCCTGAAGTCCACGCGTCACGGCTTGCACCCCTACTACGATGCCACTAATGACCTTCCCATGTTTGTAGGGAGAGAACCCAAGCTATCCGTCGCAAGTGTCAGAATCTCTCTCTGTATCCGTCAACCATCCCATAGCTCCCGCCCCCAAGATTCTGCCTCCTTCTTGACAACACCCCGGAGACTTGCTTGTGAGTGCCATGCCATTACTCCATCACCTCTCCCACCACACCCTATCCGTAGTGTCAGCTAGTGCGGTGTGTGCCAGCTCAGTTCACCATGGTTGACTCCTAGCTCAAGGGCTACCTTCTTAAGTGATGCTCATCTCTCCTGGTTTCCTTCCCCATCGAGATCATTCTCATCTTGAGCAGCTGTACTAGACAGAAGCTGCAGTGGTCTGGGATCTCCCTTCTTCCCTGAGAACAGGGATGGCTTGGAGTCTTATCACCATGATGACTGATCTCCGCCGGAGTGGACCCCTGCCTACTTGACATCTACACCAGGCTGCAGGGCTGTCTTAGACATAGGTGTTCCTCAGTTGCATCATGCTTTCTGTCCCTGTCCCTCTGTCAACAGCCTCCGAAGTCCACATGGTCCCATCAACCCGGCTGCTCTCTCACTCTTGGCCTTCATTCTGGCTCCTAGTTCCAGGTTTTTTTGTTTTTGTTTTTGTTTTCTTCGAGACAGGGTTTCTCTGTGTAGCCCTGGCTGTCCTGGAACTCACTCTGTAGACTAGGCTGGCCTCGAACTTAGAGATCCACCTGCCTCTGCCTCCCAAGTGCTGGGATTAAAGGCGTGCGCCACCACCGCCCAGCAAAGATTTATTTATTTTTGTATCTAAGTACACTGTAACTGTCTTCAGACTCACCAGAAGAGGGCATCAGAGCTCATTACAGATAGTTGTAAGCCACCATGTGGTTGCTGGGACTTGAATTCAGGACCTTCGGAAGAACAGTCAGTGCTCTTAACCGCTGAGCCATCTCTCCAGCCCCCCTAGTCCCAATTTTAATCACTCTTCAGGTCAATAGCAAGGGTAAGTCGTGCAGGCTATCTATGTCTACATAACCATCGTTTGTATCTATATATCTTTTTGAATGGGATGTCAGGTCACCCAGGGGTGGCCTTGAAATCACAATTATCCAATCATGGCCTCCTGAGCCTGCTGCTCCCTTCTAACTCACCTTCCACCTTCTGTTCTTCTTTCCTTCTTCCTCTTCCTCCCCCGCCTCCCCTGTTGAGATGGAGTCTTGACTATGCAATTCTGCTTGTCTTGGAACTCACTATGTAGACCAGGCTGTCCTCAAACTCCCAGAGATCCACCTGCCTCTGTCTCCTGAGTGCTGGGGGTTAAAGGTGTGTGGCACTACTCCCCCAACCCCCTCTCAGGACAAGGTCTCACAATACCGCTCAGGCTGGCCCTTACAGTGATTCTCCGGTCTCACAATACCGCTCAGGTGGGAATCACCCTTACGGTGATTCCGGTCTCAGCCAAATTCTGAGATGACACCATACTTGACATTTTTTCTTTTGATGTGGGGGAGCCTTACCGTTTCCTTGATTCATCTTGAATTCCTCTCAAAACCAAAACAGGCAGCCGAGGTAGCTATTGGTAACACACCTGATAAGAAAACATGAGAGAGACCTGAGTTCAACTTCCAGCATTCACATTTTTTAAAATTTATTTTTTATGCATTGTTGCGGGGTTGTCAGATCCTCTGGAACTAGAGTTATAGACAGCTGTGAGCTGCCATGTGGTTGCTGGGAACAGAACCCAGATCCTCTGGAAGAATAGCCAGTGTTCTTATCCACTGAGCCATCTGTCCAGCCCCCACATTTTTTTTTTTAAAGTAAGGCGTGATGGTACACATCTTTAGTATTGGTACTCAAGAAGCAGAGACAGGCAGGTCTCTATGAGTTTGAGGCCAGCCTGGTCTGCATAGTGACTTCTAGGACTGTGTGCTTACTGAGACCTTGTCTCAAAAATGAACAAACAAAAACAGCAATAAATAATAACCATAGGGCAGGGGTCTAACGGACAACTCAGCAGGAAAAGGTGCTTGTCTGGCAGCCCTGACAACCTCAGTTCAATTCCCAGAAGCCCATGGAAAGGGAAAAGGTTAGAACCAACTTCTCAAAGTTGTCCTTTAGCCTCCAGATGTGCCCCATGGCACAGACACACCACCACACACAAAGCAAACACACAATAATAGTTTTATCATTTTCTTATTTATTTCTCATATATTATGTTCAGACCACAGTTTTCCCTCTCTATCCTTTTCCAGTTTCTTCCCCAACACATGCACAAGAATGATTGTTTAAAGGCAGGTCCATGGCTGTAATCCCAGCCCTGGAAAGGCGGAGACAGGGATCCCTGGGGCTTACTGGACAGAAAAATCGGCATGTTCCAGGTTTAGTGAGAAACCTTGCTTCAAAGTAAATATGGTAGAGAAAAATTGAGGAAGACACAAGATGTCAACCTCTAGCATCTGCATGTGCACACACACACACACACACACACAGAGTCAAAGGGTGATAACAGTTTCCTCTGGGCTTGCTGTCTTTTGAGACAACCATCGTTAGAACCTTGGCACTGTGTTTTGATGAAACCCAGAATAGAGGGAAAAGTCAATGTGACGTTCAGGCCCCAAGCAAAGTCTCAGTCTGATGCCAGCAATGGGATCACTTGCCTCTGAAACAATAGAAACGAGACCAAGCCAGATGTGAAGAACATGACAGGCAAAAGCCACACTGGGACTTCAGCCAGAACAGACAAGCGGGAGGAAGGCGACACCGTGAAGGAGACCGGAGTGATGGCTGAGCCAAGGAGGGGCCTTTTGTTGAATTGTTGGCAGAAGGGCTGCTAATCTTGTAACTTTTCATTGGCTATGGATAGAGTTTCAAAGATATTTTTCTTCTTGTGTGCAAATGCCCTGGCCTTGAGGGTCAGAGGCCCACTGGCCGTCACCTTAACTCAGAAAGTGCCACCGGCTAGTGGCTCCATTATTTTTCTTCAGATTTATGATGTTTAAAATGTTATGTGTCTGTGTGCATGTATGTGCAACTGCGTGCTGGAGTTAAGGTGGATGTGAGCCACCTGACCCTGGTGCTGAGAACTAAACTCAGGTCTACTGCAAGAGCAGCCAGGCCTCTCTCCAGCACCCACCCTGTCATCTTGCACAAACACCTGTGTCTTTGGGTCTACTCTGGGCCTTTCTGCGGGATTTGCTGTGTTTGAGCTGCTGGAAGAAAGTGCAACAAGAGAGCATAAGAAACACACCAGCCTAGCCGGCGGGGAGGAAAGTTAACCTTGTTTCATAGGTAGCCTTAGACAAAATACATTTTCTTAAAGACAAGGTCTCATGAAACATAGGCTAGTCTTGAACTTGCTGTGTAACTGAGACTCAGCTCACCTGAACTCCGGGTCCTCATAGGTCCCCTCCTCTGTAGGACTTGGATTACAGCACTAGCCACAAGCCTGTTTCTTGTTAGTGTTCAGTAGCAAACTTCACTTTTTATTTATTTATTTTATGTTTATGAGTGTTTTACTCACATGTATGTCTGTGAAAAGGGTGTTAGAGCCCCCAGCCCTGGAGTTGTGGATGGTTGTAAGCCACCATGGAGGTACTGGGAATCAAACCTCAGTTCTTTGCAAGAGCAGTAAATTCTCTTAACTCCTAAGCTCTCTCTCTCCAGCACCCTAAACCATATTTCGAAAATTAATTTTGCCAGGTATGGTGGCACATGCATTTATTGCCAGCATTTGAGAGGCAGAGGCCAGTGGATCTCTGAGTTCAAGACAAGCCGGGTCTTCCCCGTAAGTTGCAGGGCAGCTAGGGCTTCCTAGTGAGACCCTGTCTTGATAAGAACGAAAGAACTAAGTTAATTTTTATTACGCTTTTATGTGTGTGTACAGGTGTGTACAGGTGCCCCTGGATGCCAGAACTGTTGGATCTCCAGGACCTGGAGTTACATGTGGTTGTGTGAGCCATCTAACACTGGTACTGGGCACTGAACCGGGGTTCTCTGGAAAAGCAGTTAGTGCTCCTAACCACAGAGCTATCTCTTTAGCCCACCTAACATTTTTTTTTTTTATGTATATGAGTACACTGTCACTGTCTTCAGACACACCAGAAGAGGGCATCAGATACCATTACAGATGGTTGTGAGCCACCATGTGGTTGCTGGGAATTGAACTCAGGACCTCTGGAAGAAGCACTCAGTGCTCTTAACCGCTGAGCCATCTCTCCAGCCCACATTTTTTAACTTTTATTTTTAACTGTATGTGTGTGTGGGAAGGTATGTGCATGAGAATACAGGTTCCCTTGGCAGTGGGAGGCGTTGGATCCCCTAGGCCAGTGTGAGCTACCTTAAGCGGGTGCTGGGAACCGGACTCAGTTCCTGTGTGAGAGGCTGTGCTTTTAATCTCTGAGCCATCTCCCCAGCCCCCAAACATTTTTTTAAAGGATCCATGTGTCTGTGTGGCAGAGCTGAGTAGCATCTGACCCATGGATGAAGGCAGCAATGCCACATCTCACTGTCCACGTTCAGCGTCCTTTATACATCTGCAGGACCAAGTGAAGAGTCACTGTCGGCAAGAGCAGCCCTCAGCTCTCCTCAGAGTGACCCTGGTAACCGTCAAATGGTCTATGCCTTCCAGCTGCCTTTGTGATGCTGAGGGACCTTGTGTCTATGGAATGGCAGCTCTGGGGTTGGTTAATTTTTGTTTTTTGTTTTGTTGGTTAGTTTAGGATTTTTTTTGGGGGGGGGTTGGTTTTTCGAGACAGGGTTTCTCTGTATAGCCCTGCCTGTCCTGGAACTCACTCTGTAAACCAGGCTGGCCTCGAACTCAGAAATCTGCCTGCCTCTGCCTCCCAAGCGCTGGGATTAAAGACATGTGCCACCACTGTCCAGCGAATTCTTTTTTTCTTAAAAAACAAAGCAAAACAAACAAAACTACACTTATTTATTTGGGAATGAGGAAACATCATGTGCCACCGCACTTTACGGTTTACTTTTATTGTATGCCTATGGCTGTTTGGTTGGAAAGTATGTCTGTGTACCACATGGGTGCAGTGCCTATGGAGGCCAGGAGAGGGCAGCCCATCCATTGGATCTGACGATACAGAGGGTTACGAGTCACCACATGGGTGCTAGGACTTAACTTTGGTCAGCTGGAAGAGAAATCACTGCTTTTAACCACTGAGTCATCTCTCTAGCCCCAAAGGCCATTCTTTTACTACTCGAGGTTTCAAGTGTCTTGTTAGCCTCAAACTCTGTATGTAACTGACGTGGCTTTTCAAACTCCTGATTCTCCTGTCTCCACATCTGCTGAGATTTGTGGCCACACCCAACTCAGATCGCAGCTTTGTAAGAAAAACAAATCCCCGTCTTGGGCTCATTTGGCAAAGGGCTTGCCTAGCACTCACAAAGCCCTAGGGTTGATCTCCAGTACCCTGTAAACTATGTTGCTGAGAAATGCTTTTAATACTAGCACCCTAGAGATAGAGATGGCAGCTTAAGTTCATTCTTAGCTGCAAAGGGAGAGGCTCACGAACATAAATGAAACCATGGCTCAATCACTCAATCACTTAATCAATCAATCAATCAACCAATCAATCAGTCAATCAATCAATCAATAAATACCAGGGTCAGAGAGATGGAACAGCTGTTGGGCATGTTTTCCACCAAGTCTGATAATCAGAGTGTAGTTCCTGCTCCCAGGCCATGATTGGTAGAAAAGCGAACCAACTCTGGTGAGCTGTATGCACACACACATATAAAATGAGCCTACTTTAAAACAAATTTTAAAAATTAAATACTGAGGTTGGAAAGATGGCTCTGGCTCTGTTTAAGGGCACTGGCTCATCTTTCACAGGACCTGGATTCAATTTCCAGCACCCGTAAGATGGCTCATAGCCATCTGTAACTCCCATTCAAGGGGATCTCACATAGTCTTAAAGTCTGAAGACACCAGGTACATATGGGACGCACAGATAAATACACACGTGACAACGGAAACACTCGTGCAAATAAACTTAATAAATCAATAAGCCCCCAAAGGCTGTTTGAAGATCCATATTGGAATAACTTGTTACAACATAGTTACTACAACAGTGTGGAGGTTTCAAGTAGTCTTCAGCAATGTTCTTGTGGATGGCAACCATTTCAGAAGCTTTTTCTCACTACACATTATAGAAGAATAAATACTCTGAACATGGAATGCATTTCTAGGTGCTTTTATTAATTCCTCTCCTTCCTTCCCCTCCCTCTCTTCCTCTTTCTCCTCCTCCTTTCTCTCCTCCTCCCCTCTTCCTCCCTCTCCTCTTCTTCCTCCTCCTCCCTCTTTTCCTCCTCTCTCTTCCTCCTCTCTCTTCCTCCTCTCTCATTTCCTCTTCCTCCCTCTCTTCTTCTTCCTCCCGCTCTTCTTCTCCAACCTGTTTCTCCTAAGACAGTCTCACATAGCCCAGGCTAGTCTCAAACTTACTATGTACCCAAGGATGACATTAAACTCCTACTTCTCCTTCCTCCAACACCTTTCAGGATTTTCATTTCTGTAAATGTGAACCCTCAGATGAGGCTCAATGATGTGTATTTGACTTTTATGTTTTGGTTTATTGATATAAATTCTCACTAAGTAGTCCAGGATGGCCTGAAGACTTAAAATCCTCTTCACACGGGGATGTGTAGATTATATACTTATTTATTTTTGAGACAGTCTCTCACTATGTAGCCTGAACTGGCCCAGAACTCACTATGAACCTCTGGCTGGCCTTAAATTCACAGAGGTCTGCCAGCCTCTGTTTCAAGTGCCGAGGGTTTTTTTTTTTAAATTATTATGAGTGTGTGGTGTGTGTGTGTGTGTATGTGTGTGTATGTGTGTATATGTGTGTGTATGTGTGTATGTGTATGTATGTGTGTATGTGTGTATGTATGTGTGTGTGCATTTATGTACGTGTGTATGTGTGTGTGTGCATGGATGTATGTGAGTGTATGTATGTGTGTATGTGTATATGTGTGTATGTGTGTATATGTGTGTGTATATGTGTGTATGTGTGTGTATGTGTGTGTGCATGTATGTATGTGTGTGTATGTGTGTGTATGTGTGTGTGTGTGTGTGTGTGTGTGCATTTGTGCAGATGCTTGTGGAGGTCAGAGGTTTCAGATTCTCATTTCAGGCCATGAGGGCTGTGTAACATTGGTTACAGTCTTTTGCAGAACACTGTGTGCTCTTAGCATTGGAGACATGTCTCCAGCCTCAAGGGCTTTATGAGTTTTAACATGAGTACTTAGAATTGCTATAGGCTATTTTACCTTGTCCATCATCTATTTCCTCACATCCTTCCTTTCTTTCTTTTTTCCTTTTTCTTTCTTCCTTCCTTCCTTCTTTCTTTCTCTCTCTTCTCTCTTCTCTCTCTCTTTCTAGACAGGGTTTCTCTACATAGTTCTGGGACTCAATATGTAGAGCAGACTAGCCTCAAACTCACAGAGATCCCTCTGTCTTTCCTGCCTCTCTGCCTCTCTGCCTCTGTCAGTTCTGGAATTAAAGGTCCAATCACTGCTGCCATGTTGGTGTGACTCTTAAATGTTTGCTTGTTGGCTGTTGACTTATTGAGTGACTACTCATTATTACTCTTGCTGCTAAGATTTATCTTTATATGTATCTGTATGAGTACAAGCCATGTGGGCGTGTGCTCCCAGAGGTCAAAAGAGGGGGTGAGGTCCCCTGGAGCTGGAGTTCCTGGCAGTCAAGGGCTGCCAGGTGTGGGCAGTGAGAACCAAAGTCAGGTTCTCCTGAAGAGCAGCAAGTGCTCTTAACTACTGAGTCATCTGAACACTGAGTATTTTTACTACTTTTATTTTTTATATGTATGTGTGTTTTTCCTGCATGTTTGTCTATGCACAACACACCCTAATAGGGCAGAAGAGGGCATGCATATCCTGGGAGTGGAGTTACAGAGGGTTGTGAACTGCCATGTGGCTGTTGGGAATCAAACCTGGGTCCTCTGCAAGAACAGCCAGTGCTTTTAACCATGGATCTACCCCCTCCCCCAAGCTCCCTGCCACACACTTGGCTTTCTTCCCTCCTTCCCTCTCTCTCTCCCTCCCTCCCTCCGTCTTTCTCTCCCTTCCTCCCTCCCTCTCTACCTCTCTTCCTCTTTCCCTTCCTTCCTTCTTCCCTCCCTCCCTCTTTCCCTTCCTTCTTTCCTTCCTTCCTCCCTCCCTCCCTCTTTACCTTCCTTCCTTCCTCTCTTCCTTCTTCCCTCCCTCCCACTTTCCCTTTCTTCATTCCTCCCTCCCTCTTTCCCTTCCTTCCTTCCTTCTATCCCTCCTTCCTTCCTTCCTTCCTTCCTTCCTCCCTCCCTTTCTTCCTTCCTTCTTCCCTCCCTCCTCCCTTCCTTCCTTTCTTCTTCTCTTTCTCCCTCTCTCCTTCCCTCCCTCCCTCCCTTCCTTCCTTCCTTCCTTCCTCTCCCCTTCCCTCCCTTCCTTCCTCCTTCCCTCTTCTTTCCTTCCTTCCTTTCTCCCTCCTTCCCTCCCTTCCTTCTTTCCTTCCTTCCTTCCTTTCTCTTTTAGACACGATCTCGATCTCATTATGTAGCTCTGACTGTCTTGTCAATCACAGAGATCTGCATGCTTCATGTGCTGACATCAAAGGCTTACACCACCAAGCCCGGCTATTGTTTGTTTGTTTGGTTGGTTGTTTGGTTGGTTGTTTGGTTGGTTGGTTAGCTGGTTGGTTGGTTGGCTGGTTGGTTTTTTGCTGTTTGTTTGAATAGCCTCTACGGTTAGAGAGTTCTAAGAAGCTGCTTGTGGAATATAAGTGCACACATATCCCTGTGCTCTCAGGAAGTCCATGGCCTCCTTTATCACTCTCCTCTGTCTTCCTGTGAAGCAGGGTCCCTCACTGAACCTAGAGCTCACATTTTTAGCTGAGATTTCAGGCTTTAACCACCACACCCAACTCAAAGTGAAACGGATATTCTCTTGCGTTGGGCTGGTGCAGTGGCTCGACAACTAGGCTAGACTGGTAGCCAAGGAGCTCCTGAGATCCTCCTGTCTCTGCCGCTCTCAAGGTTCCAGTTACAGTGTGGTGTTGGACTCTTTCATGAGCACTAGGATCAGAACCCCACTCATGCTTGCACAGGACGCTTGCCCACTCTCAGCTGCTGATTCATGTCCCCAGCCCTGAAAGAATTTAAGGACACAGCAAAATGGCTCGACATAACAGAGTTCTCAGCCAAGGTAGCAATGCATGCTGGTCGTCAGCCTGGGAGGGGAAGGAGGAGGATCTTGAATCCCAGGACAGCCTTGGGGATGTGGTGAGTTTGAGACTATGTTTCAAAAACAAAACAAATATTACAGAGCTTTCATATGGTTTTCTCCACACCCACACCCACAGTCACAGTCAATACCCGACAAGATGAGTGAAGCAATCCTGATGTTATCAACAAGATTCACAGCTTGCATAGCATTCACTTTGTGGAGTTCCCTATCTGTCTATTCAGGCTGCTAAATATCATGGGCAGAGTAGCTTTAAAAGCAAAACAAAACAAGACTCCTCACAGTTCAGAAGGCCAAGATAGCCTAAGTTAAGGCCCTGGAGGGGGTCTAAACAGGGCCCATTTCCTATCGTAGATGGCACCTTCACTTCATCTCTGCATGTTTGAAGGTTGAAGCGGCCCACTGGACCGATCGTGCGCATGAAGAGGAGTTCTCATGACCTCATTACCTCCAAAGTCCCCACCTCCAAATATCATCACGTAGGTAATTAGGTTTCACCGTAGGAATGTGTGTGTGGAGAAACAATCAGGCCACAGTTACATAGTCTATGAGTTTGGCAGATTAGTATAATGACAGGTGTTGATTGTGATGAATGGCATCACATGGGACAATTTCACTGCCCCTCATTCCTGGGTTCTACATTCTCATCTCCTCTCACGCATGCCAGCAACTGATATCTTAACTCTCTCTGTAGCAACTCCCTCTGTAGCTTTTCTGTTGATGTACATTTTCTGCTTGCTTTCAGATAAAGTCCCTAATCCCTGGACTCGAGCATTGGCTTGGCTCGTTATTACATTTCTACAAACTGTCTTAGCCAAAAGGCTGATAGCAGCCATTCATTGTCATTTTAAAAAACTTTATTATTCATTGCTTATCAATTTTTATATAATTTTTAAAAGATTTATTTATTTTTACTTATATGAGTACACTGTAGCTGTCTTCAGACACACACCAGAAGAGTATATTGGACCCCATTACAGATGGTTGTGAGCCACCATGTGGTTGCTGGGAATTGAACTCAGGACCTTTGGAAGAGCAATTGGTGCTCTTAACCACTGAGCCATCTCTCCAGGCCGCTTATCAATTTCTTATGCATATATGTATGCATATGCATGTTTGTGTGTGTCCAGGTACAAGTGTGTTTCTGTGTGTGGAAGCCAGAGATCGACCTCCAGTGTTGCTCTCCAGGAACCATCTGTCTTGTGTTCAGATACACAAGGAGGTATGGGATCCCCTGGAGCTGCAGTGAGATGGTCTTATGAACCACACAAAGTGGGTGCTGGGCATAAACCCCAGGTCCTCTGTAAGGGCAAGCCGTTCTTAACCACTGAGTCCTTGCTCCAGCCCCAACCTTGTGTTTTTTTTTTTTTTTTAGACAGGATCTCCTATTGGTCTAGAGTTCACCAATCAGGATCGACTGGCTGATCAGAAAGCCCCCAAATCTTCCTATGTCTGTCTCAAGCACTGGAATCACATGGTCCACCATGCCCTGAATTTTACAAGTGTTCTGGGAATTGAACTCAAGTCCTCATGCCTCTGAGGCAAGCATTACAGCTAAGCTATCTCTGTAGCCTTCGTTGCTATGTCATTTCACACTTTGTTTGCATTCCTGGTCTTCTGTTAACTTTGAACACCTTTTCTTGTGGAAAGGTTCTGTGGGCTCTCTCTCTCTCTTTCTCTCTCTCTCTCTCTCTCTCTCTCTCTCTCTCTCAATTAGCAAACCCAGAATTAGTACAGAATAGCAAAAAATATCCTATCTCAAGTCACAGACCAATCCAAAGCCATTCCCTGACTTACTGGCCTCCTTGCATCTAAGCGCACCCATAGTAACCCCGAGTTTGGTCAGTGAGACTAAGTGCCTATCTCTGAGAGGCTCTGGGAGGGTGTTTCCAACCTGATTAAAAAAGGGCCAGGTGTGGCTAGTGTCAGCCCACACTGGGATTTGGATACTGACGTAATGTGTGGAAAGGGTGGCATCGTCTTGCGATACTGAAACCACAAACACAAACTCAGAAGCAATAATATGGATGATGGTGGAAAGGCACCAAGGGCCTGGATTCTGTTTAGTGGTAACAGCGGTGTGTCCAGCAAAGGCGAGAACATCCACGGTGGCCGTATTCACGACAGCCAAAATTAGAAATCAGCCTAGATGCCCACTAACAGGTGAATAGTTGAACCGTTTATGTTATAGTCCTATGATGGAATATTGTAATATATAGCAACTAAAAGAAAAACCTATCCCTATATACGTGCAAGAGAGAAAAATAGCAATAGAATTGGCAGATATAGCAATAAATTTGGCTGAATTTACAAAGCTAGATGTGGGGCCGAGAAGACAGCTTTGCACATGGAGATGCTGGAAGACACACCTGATGACTGAGTGTGATCCCCAAGCCCACAGGGTGGAAGAACAGAGCTGACTCACAAAGGCTGCCCTCTGACCTCTACTCATGTGGACACGCATGTACACACAATAGATACACGGATGTAAAAACAAAATTTAAGCTGGATGTGATGGGCATCGTGGAGCAAGCCCATGGTCCCAGGTACTTGGGAAACTGGGAGAGAGGACTTCCCATCTCTTTAAAAAAAGGAAAAGGTGGAGGAGGGGAAAGCTGGTTTTTTTTCTTTGTAGGTGTGGCTGCTGGTAGGCTGCCCATGGCTCACTGGAAGTCTTCACACTCTTGTGCATCATGCTGGAAGCATGAGAAGGGCTGGAGAGATGGCTAAGCAGCTAACAGCACACACTATAGATTCTCCTTTTTCCCCCCGAGAGAGAGAGAGAGAGAGAGAGAGAGAGAGAGAGAGAGAGAGAG
>NW_022196906.1:102464601-102565345 GCF_008632895.1 Mastomys coucha
AGAGAGAGAGAAAGAGAGAGATTGAGAGTGAGAGAGAGAGAGAGAGAGAGAGAGAGAGATCTGAATCTAATTTCTTTCCTTTTGTTTCTAACAAACTGCAACCAACTCCTCTGAATGACCAATAACCACCCATGCCACCTGTGTGTGTGTATGTGTGTGTGTATGGGTGGGGGTGCCTAGCATTTATACACCCTCTGGGAAATTCCCAGAATTTCAAATGTCACGCAATCTCCAAAACTCTCTGCAGCTGGAAACTATGTCTCTGCCACAGCACAAGGCAACCACAGTCCGCGGTTGCGAGGCAGCCCCGTATCCCCAACACCTGGGACTAAAATAAGAATCATATCTTTATATTTCTGTTTTTAAGGAAATGCAAATTCCAGAATTCTCACTACATTTCTCCCTTTCTATATTATGCCATTGACTATGTTGGGCGTAGCAAGAACTTGAGAGATGCTTTTACTGAAGTAAGCAGCACTCAGCTAAGTGGTCAAGGTCTTCGTGAGCCCTCACCTGCTTAGTTCTAATCTCTCTAAGTCTTGCTGGTATCCGCAGCTCTTCATTTCCTGTGGAACTATAAACAAGTTCACATAACCAATGTGAAACCTGGCTGGATTCCACTCTGATGTTAACACATCCTTGTAGTACATAGGCTGATTTAATTCCACACATTTTTTTCTATAACTTGGTGACTCTTCTTGCTCAGCATTGAGGCTTTTCAGTCTGCATGTTACTCCTTGGCTGAAACAGCTCATAGTTTTGGCTTCAGAACCTTGAGCTAGGTTCCCAAGGCTGTTTCCTGATTGTAGCTATAGCTTGAAGTTACCTCAGATATCTCTTCTGGACCTACACTCATTGATTCAGTGGCAATCCTTGCTACATCACCTACACATCCCTGGAAGCCCAGACTTTTTTTTCCCCCCGATTTATATTTAGAAAAAAAACATTGCCTTGATAGATGCTGTGTTTACAGTTTTGTTGCAAATGACCACATTTTCCACAATTTAGAGATCTGAGATATTTTGCAACTTGGTCACAGTCTTTTTGCAAATGACTGTATTTCTTGAAGGCACTGGGCATTTTCATATCAGAGACCTCTAACTATAGCCTGACCTATTATGATAGCATGGTACACATTAGAACCAATATTAGTCATATCCCCTATCCATTCATCTATAGGTGCTGCTTGCGCCTTTAACGGTTTGATAAATTTTATATTCGGTATTCAATTTTTCAAATGCCAAGGTCTCTATCAACATCTATTTTGCATCAAGGTCTGATACAGCTCTGTTCACTGCTGAGACTAATCTTTGTTTAAAAATCCGTGAAGATGATCTTTGTGCCGCCAGAGTACAGCGCCGTGGGCGGTTGCGGGAGAGCAGTGCGCTGCCGCGCGAGAGCAGTGCCCCACCAGCGCGGTCTTCTTTCTTGCCCGAAGCCACGATGCCTCAGTTCCAGACTTGGGAGGATTTCAGCCGGCGCAGCTGAGAAGCTCTACCTTGAGGACCCCATGAAGGTACATGTGGTTCTCAAATACAGGCATGTTGATGGGAATTTGTGTATCAAAGTAACGGATGTCACTATGGAAACAGAATGGTTTGAAATGAAGACCGTTATGTTCTTGGGAAGTAATCATCAGCTTTTGAAACTGAGAGTGTTGGGAAGGAAATATTTATGTAAGGGAGCTATCGAGCTATCGAAAGCTGAGAGACCAGCTTGTGTCCTAAGGTTTGCTTTAGAGAGTTGGAATGTCGGGGTTTCCAGATAGAAAGCCTTTATTTTTGGGAACTGAATAAGAAATATCTTAGAAACTTTTTGCAGATAATTTGATGCTGGTAAATTCATGTCAGTAATTTGTTGAAGAATTAACAAGAAAAGGTCTTGCTAGATTGTGTTTGTTTAAGTGGAAATAAAATGTAACTTTCCCTGTGCTGGTATGTTTCTTTTGGAGTATAACATGTATGCCTTTTATAGTACACACATGGTAACTGGGATTACCTGCTTTGTGATGTGCCCAATCCTGTGTTGTGAAGAGCAAGTCGGCTTTACCTTTCTTGCCAGGGTCAAACTGAGTTTTTAAATGGAAAAGATTTGTAGCACCTGCTTGCTGAGCGGTGAAGAGGATGAGTTGTGAGTGCACAGGCAGGATAATGACTGATGGTTGACAGCGTATGCACAGTTAACTTCGGTGTGCAGTGTACGCGGAGCACTCATGTTGGTGTGCGGTGTACTCGGAGCACTCACTTCGGTGTGCAGTGTACTCGGAGCACTCACGACTCGGAGCACTCACGTCGGTGTGCAGTGTAAGCGGAGCACTCACGACTTGGAGCACTCATGTTGGTGTGCAGGTGTGCAGTGTACGCGGAGCACTCACGTCGGTGCGCAGTGTACTCGGAGCACTCACGACTCGGAGCACTCACGTCGGTGCGCAGTGTACTCGGAGCACTCACGACTCGGAGCACTCACTTCGGTGTGCAGTGTACTTGGAGCACTCACGGCGGTGTGCAGTGTACGCGGAGTACTGTGTGGGTCCCACCTCAGACTGAACTAAACTACTGATATAGCATGCCTCTCCGAACTGTTAGGTTCCTAATAAACCACAAGTCCACCATTTACATACAGTTTGTGTTTGTAAAACCCGATTTTACCATCTAAATGTAAGGTCCCATGTTGTCTGCTCAACACTGAAGTGAAGGTGCGGCATTAAAGTATTTTTTGTAAAAGTTTGTCATGTTGAATAACTTGAAATTTTTATCAGTTATAAGAATTTTAGTCTGTGTTAGAGAGAGGTCAGTAAATAAAATACAAACATACAAAAAAATTCAGTGAAGACTTCTCTGGAGTCTTGTATAATCTTTGTAAATGAGGTGGATTTTTTTTTCCCCCTGGGGTTCCTCAACTTTGTCCTAAGCTCTTAATGCCACTGAGCAGCATTGTTCTATAGCAGAGACATCAAATAGAATCTGTGTTCTTGTAGGTCAGAGTACCGCTCTTCACCCAGCAACTGGTCTTTTTCCAGATTCATTCCCCTTGCTCTATTTGGCTGTGCCATATTTGTGGCTTCTTCTCTTCACCATGCTAACCTTTGCAACTGCAAAACAGCCTCTGCTATAGGTGTAACCAGTGCCTTCATCTTGGGGATAATTGTAATATGAGTAGGTGAGCTATTTAGAATTTGTTTCACATAAGGAGAGTACATCCCATATGAAATCATGGTCTCCTTAAAAGACCTTAGGTCTATCATTTCTATAGGACTCCGCCCTATCTTGTTCTAACCTTGTTCCACCCTGTTAGCAGGCATAGGTTGTACAGTGGCTAGGAAAGCTGATGGTGATCTTCCAACCCCTGGCTATCCCTCCTCTCACTCTGGTGGCTCGGTTGACAAGATTGACCCTTTCTCTGGAAACAGGCTGTTCTATCAGATTGTCCTCTGGCTTTTCAGCTTTTCTCTGACCTGATCACACTTAGGCAGTTTCTTTCCCTCTTTCTTCCTGCTGAAAACTCCCGATCTCTTGTTCAGTCACCAGGACTGAGCCTTTGGGTTCTCTCTTCCCCAGTGCGTCTCAGTTCCCAAGTGCTTCCACCTCCACCCGAAATCTCTCCAGTTGGACAGCCAACTCTGCAATCCTTTCAGAAATGAGAGCGCAGACTAACCATTTTTGTTTGCCCATTTCATCCATTCCCCACCCCACCCCTACCCCAGACACCTCTATTTCCACCTGCAATTTTTCCAACTGCTCAGTCAGGCTTTCAAACTTTTTTGAAATAGAATGTACAAAGAAGAAAAATAAAAAACAGAAAATCCTGCCGGGCAGTGGTGGCGCATAACTTTAATCCCAGCACTTGGGAGGCAGAGGCAGGCGGATTTCTGAGTTCGAGGCCAGCCTGGTCTACAGAGTGAGTTCCAGGACAACCAGGGTTACACAGAGAAACCCTGTCTCGAAAAACCAAAAACCAAAACAGAAAAATCCAGAAAATCTCCTCTGGGAGCAAAGCAGGGGACCTTTCGGTGGTAGCAGTCACAGTAAACTTTTTGCTGGCCTCTTGAAAAGATAGCAGTTTATATACCCTCTGAAAGGTTCCTAGAATTCCAGACATTACACAGTGGCAGGAATTATCTGCAGCTGACAAAACCATGCCTCTGCATGAGGTAAATCATAGCCAGCTGCTATGGACAGTCCACACCTGGGATTAAAACAAAAACATATTCTTATTTTTCTGGATTTTAAAAGAAACCAAAGTTTCAGAATTCTCACCACATCTTTTTTTTTTTCTTTTCTTTTCATTGTGGTTGTTTTGAGACATGGTATCTTTATGTATCCCTAGCTGTAGACCAGGCTACCCTCAAATTCACAGATCCACCAGCCTCTGTCTCCAAGGGCTGGGATTAAAGGAGTGCCAACCATGCTGGGTTCTGACAGGGGTGTTCAACTCCCGTCATCTCACATTCACTCTTCATTTGTTGTGTTTTACTTCATGGTTTTATCTTTCCATTCAATTCCTTGTGCAAAACTGCCAATTTTTGTAGAATTACAAAATAGTTGAAATAGTTGAATATTCACAATTTCATCCAGTCAATCCAATATTTTCCTGGTCTAATTTTTTTTTTTTTTGTCCGTTACCAGCTTGAATATCTACAATTCTTCCTTCCACTGCATTAGGCTTATGTCAGCCCCAGTGCAGCAAAGGTGCAACTCCATGTTGTCATCACGGTTGTTTATAAAGCTCCGTTAATCTATTAGGTAACTCAACTCAGGTAGAACCAGATCCTTGGTTTTGACACAGAAAAAAAATTTCAAGATAAGCCAGTATGAAGCAGAGTTGACGTTAATTAAAAATAGAGATCCTCAGGAAAGGCCAGGGCACAGCCGAGCGTGCAGACCTGGGCACAGCCGAGCGTGCAGACCTGCTTTGCTCTGTTTGCTTTTGTTTTTGAGAGCCCAGCTGGCCCGGAATTCACTATGTAGACCACACACATGCGTCTTGAATTCAGAGAGAGCTCCTTAACTCTTTTTCCTGTGTTAGACTATGGGAGGGTGACTCTAATCCTTTATTTTTTTTTTTAATTTTTAAAATTTTTTTGGTTTTTCGAGATAAGAGTTTCTCTGTATAGTCCTGGCTGTCCTGGAACTCACTCTGTAGACCTCGAACTCAGAAATCCTCCTGCCTCTGCCTCCTAAGTGCTGGGATTAAAGGCATATGCCACCACTGCCCAGCAATCTTTTTTTTTCTTTTTTTCCTTTTTTCTTTTCTTTCTTTCTTTCTTTTTTTTTTTTTTTGAGACTCTAATCCTACACAGACTTTAGCAACTCAAGAGAGAAGTTGTGTGTACTATATGCAGCAGAGCTGAGGGTCCAGGGTACCTAAGTCTCAGAGGCCAGAAGGGGCCAACCTGAGCTCCGGATGCCTGATGTGAGCTGCAGGATCTAGCGTTTGTCCTGCTGGGTTTCAGTCTTGGTTTGTTCAAGCTTCCCTTACTATTCCTCCATCCTTCCCTTTGGAGTAGAAAGGTTTCCTCCAGGAAGCATGTAATCTCTAGTTTTATTTTCCAGAGGGGATCACAGTGAAGGAGAGATTGTTTTGAGCTCTGAAGATGTTTAGGATTTTTAAACAAGTTTAAACTGTTAAAGATGATGGGTGCTTTTAAAATCTGAACGAATGTATTTCGTGTCATGAGAGGGCCATGAGCCTAGGGTGTGGGGCAGAAGCAGCATGTTGTACTTAAAATGTGCCGCATTCCCTGCAGGCTCCTGTTGTTGGACACTCGTTCCTTGGCTGGTGGTGTTTGGGGAGTGTATATAATGTAGTGATTGTATAAAGGATTCTGGGGACCTTTGAACTTCCACTGTTAATAGCTTCCCAATGGATATTCTCTTCTTCTATTTCTACTTCCTTCTTCAAAAATTCAGATTATAGACTGGCTCTGAATGGGCCACGGATGCAATTATAGTTGGATAAGAGTAAACCAGTATCCTCCAAAGTAGCACAAACCAGTTAGGACATTTCCTTTTATCATGTAAGGGATTTGGGGTAGGGTTCCTAGAAGTCTGTAGGTGTTGAGCCCAGGGAGGGAGGAAGACAAATGTGGGTCCTTAGCTCTCAGCTGGTGAGACGCTCAGTCACCCTGGAGTCAAGTGGTTCCTCTTCCCAAATTATCATGATTTGCTCAGGCTTTCCCTTTCAAGACTGACCCTGCCTAGCTTCTAAGATGAGATGAGTTTGTCCAGAGTGGTCTGGCCGCAGACTTTCCCCCTTTCTATCCTGCCTGAGTTACTGTCTTTTTTTAGATGGGAGGACTATCCTTGGGTGAATGCAGGTGGCTCACATTGTGCCTGTGTTAGAGAGAAGAGTCTAAAGTTGCCTGGTGTGAGGCTTGTTTTGATCTAATCTAATTCTTAACTTTTTTTTTTCTTGTTGGAGAATTAGATTGTGGGGCTGGAGAGATGGATCATCTGAGAGAGGACGTAATGCTCTTGAAGAGACTTAGGTTTGACTCCAAGAGCCTGCGGTCCTTTTCTTGCTTCTGTGGGTTCTGGCGCGCACGCACTGCCCACTTTGACAAGCACTCTGACAGGCACAGGAGTACAAGTAAAAATGCAATTTTAAAGTTTTTACTGTGATCTTTTCCTTTCACCTTTTCTTCCTACCACAGAAGTTTGTCCCTATAATTTGACGATTTGGCTGCCACTGTTTTGTCATTTTTTTTTCTCTCTGGAATTCCTGGTGTTTGCCTGGGCTTGGACCTGATCTTGTTGATACCTAATGCCTTTGAACAATATGCATCTTTCCCTGGGGGTTTGAGCCTTTTTTTTTTTCCCCATTAGCACACATTCCTTCACCCTGCAGAACTGGTTCCTTCCTCAGCATCTTTGCACCTTCTGTGCCTCCTGTGAGGTTCTCCTGAGTCATTCCCTGTGCAGCAAGATGCTTTCCAGTTAATCAGCTCCAGGATCAGGGATTGTCTATTCAGAGGCTTCTCCTGCCTCCTTGCCTGAGGATTAAGATCTGATCTTTTACTGTCTGCTGTGGATACATCTTGTCTTCCATGCCCATCACCTCACAGGACAGAAGCCCCGTCATTCTTTAACATTCTTGCTAAATCCATTCTTACCACATTCCCAGGGTCTAATCCATGCAGGCCATAGAAAACACTTAACAGAAGGAACGAGAGTGTTTTAGTTATGTTGGGATTACCTGGTCCAGCTTTCCACTCCGAAAGCAGGAATCCTGAAATGGAAGCTTGGATGGAAACAGTAAGACAGTGGTTTATATCATTGTAACACTGGCTGTGCCTGTTGGGCCTTTACCCAGGGCTGATACCAGCATCTGGTATCTGGGCAGGAAAAGGGCTAAGCTTTCTAGCAATCTCATTAGGTGAGGGTGGAGGCTTCTGAGCCCAACCCTAGGGCTCGTCTTTGCTGTGCTAGGGACAGCGTTGACAGCTGGCAACAGGGTAGGTTGTGAAAGAATTTGCCAAAGACAGAAGATAGGAGATCAGCCTCATTACAGTGGCTCATGCTTATAATCCCAGTCAGAAGGCTAGGGCAAGAGGATGGCCTCCAATTTGAAGCCAGCATGGGCTATGTTGGGAGTCCCTGCTAGCCTGAGCTACAGAGTTAGAACCTGATTCAAAAATGAAATAAAGAAGGACCTCCATCCCCCAAAAGAGAGTCATAAATCAGGTCCAAGGCTCCAAGGAAAAAACTATTTATTCAAAAAGTAGTTTCTGGGTCTGCCTTTACTCACCCCTCCTGCTTCCTAATCTGAAATACAAAAAGTGACTCTCAGACTGGCTCATTCTCCTGTATGGTTGGATACTAAGCCTTGGGGTTTGGAGGCAGCAACCTCTCAGACCAATAAAAGTCTTTTCTTGCCATTTTTGTGGTCAAACTGAGTCTACTATCTTATTTATTTCTGCTGACTTACTTTGAAGAATGGGAAGGGGGAGGAGAGGGAGGAAGAGGAAGCAGCTGCAGTGACAGAAATAAAATCTATCAGCTCCACTGCCAGTATACAAGCACAGTGATGAAGATGGAGAAATGCGCACCCATGTTTGAAGGCACTGCTTTTATGGTGGGATTACTATGTAGGTGATGAGGCAGGCTTGCTTTCTCTCTTCTTTCTTTGAAAAAAAATATCCTCCTACAGCTTAAGTCTCATCCTATAGACAGGGATGCACTTGAACTTCTGATTTTCCTGCCTCTACTACAGGTATGTGCCACCAATCCAGTTTATAGATGTTGGGGCTTAAACCGGGCATGTGATGCGAGCACTTTACCAGTTCTCTACTCAGACAGTCTTAATGTTCACGGAGCTGTTCATGGAGCATGGTTGCTTAGGTCTTATCTGGTAGGACAGCTGTGAAGGGTTCATATCTGAGTAGTCTGGCAGATATCTCATCTGACCAAGCCAGCTCAGTCAGTCAACAGTTCTCTAGGGCAAGAGGGAGGATTAAAAAGAAAAAAAGACAATTAGACAACATTGTAGCATGACCCCAGCCAGTTCTGATGCCGAGGCAGGTTTATTTTCTCCAAATCTGCTTTTATACCATTTTAATTACATGCAAGCAATTAGATCAGTTCTACGTTAAGGAACCAGCAAGGCAATAAACGAAGTTGAGTGATCACTCACAGTTCCTAGGGGCTTATCAGGATGACCAAGGTACCTGAGCCTGCTTCCCTGTCCTGACCCAAAGTCAGATTCTTGCCTGAAGTCTACTTGTTTGTTCTAGCCCCAGATCAGATTCCTGCCTGAGCTTACTTCCCTGTCCTGGCCCATCATCAGATTCCTGCCTGAAGCCTACTTTCTTGTCTTGGCCCAATGTCAAATTCCTGCCAAGCAGTCCCAAAAGCTCTCCACATCTTCCCCCTTTTTTATTTCATAAACAAGACTGCCCCTGTCTTATGTCGTTCTGACAAGAAAGCCTTCATAGCCTGTCGTGGAATATGCATTATCGAGAGCAATGCACTTCTGTCTTGGGTTGGTAAGGCTCTGTGCAGAACTTACCCGACTCTGGCTGCCAGCCTGTTAAATTAATAACTCTGTCTGGGGCTCCATTTTTAGTTTCAAGCCATGTATTTTGGCCACCAACATGTTGATGTTGTTAAACACAAGTTTTATCACAATGAGCCGGAATGAAAGTATTCCCAGGACAAGAAGGGCTAGCATGATCAAGCTATATAAGCCATTCTTGAAGCTTGACCAAGATGGAAATACTGACCTCAGGCCATGAATAATTTTATCAGCAGTGTCTGCAGCATCAAATCTCAGCAGAGGAGCATTCTGTAAATTCATAATCTCACTATGCAAAGTTAAAACCTCCAGAGAGGTGTTGGAATTGTGCCAAATACCCTGCGAGTGTCTTTTAACTTTTTCCCCATTATATATGACTATCATTGTAAATTTTAGAAGTAACAGAAACCCATTGGTATTTAACATGACACTTGAGATGGCTTCTTATTCCTAAACTCTGAACCTCCTCTCTAATTTGAATAGTATCATAAAGAGCATCAATCCATTGTTCCAAACCCCTTCTAAATCTTGAATACTCAAAACGTTAGTAACATTTTTTGCTAAATGATTAACAAAAGTAGCTGTCTTAACTTCTTGTGCAAAGCAATTGCAGAAGCAGTGGCGCTAGCTATTAATGTAATTAAATCTGCTATACCAGCAACAGTCAAGCCCACTGTCCTCTTGCTTCTGCTTAAAGCCTGACTCACTTCTTCCAGTTCTTGCAAACTTTTTTCAGAATACCAAAGCCCTGTAATACTCACAGGCAATAAAACAAAGGCTGGCTGATAGACCACCATAGCAGACATGCCAGTTTCCAATACACTGACACAATTAGAAAGTGTACAATCAATACAACTTACATTAAATACTGTGGGAGAAACAAAAGTAATTTTAACATGACAATTAATAAAAGAGTAAGAGCTTTAACACATGCACTAACACTTGTTTAGAAGTCCAGATCCTGTCCAGTTGTATCCAATGCAAATGTAACTTCATACAAGGCAGCTCTCAATTTTCAAATCTGTCTCTGAAAATTCCCAGAGCCAGCCTTCCAAATGAAGACTTGGCTTTTCATTTTTTCCAATATTAGATTGATTTCCGGACTAGCCCATGATTGAGTCAGAATAACTGGTCACATTAAGGGAAAGAGAAGAATCATTATAACAACTTTTCTTATTTGATTAATGTTTTGAAGGCAGATTTCCACAGTTTCTATGTTCTCTGTCCCAAAAGATCTAAAAACTTGAAGCAAGGCAGTTTGTTCTGGGATAAAGGCAAGCAAAGATGGGTCAGGAACATCTGTCCGATATAGCTTCCCAGTCACCGTGGTCAGGGTTCTCAGCAAGCCGACAGGTCAGCATCACTCTGTCCCAGCATCAGCATGTCTTACCAAACACTCTGGCAGCTAGCACCCTCCTTCAGCATCCTGCAGAGAAAGCACAAACATTCCCTCCTCCCCATATTAAATACCTGATCAGGACCATGCCATATGGCAGTATGTGGATCTTTCCATTTCACCTAGACATAAGTATGCCTGGTTGCCATAGACACTCAGAGAGTTCCTTGGTATCCAAATTTTAAAATAAAAAGAACATGATTTAAATGAATTTGTGGTGTATGTGGATATAACTCCCCCTTTTTTACTTTATGATGATATTGTTCTAAAGTTCCATAATACCTGTTTCACAATACCTTGTTCTTGAGGATTATAAGGAATCCTGGTAATATGGGTAATGTTAAATTATCGACAAAACATCTCAGATGCTTGACTACAATAGTCAGTTCCATTATCTGTTTTAATCTGATTTGGAACAACCAGCATAGAAAAACAATGTAGGCAATGCCTAATTACACTTTTAGTTGCTTCTCTTGTTAAAGCAGTTGCAACTAGAAAGCCTGAGAAGGTGTCAATAGTGACATGTACATATTCTAATTTTCTAAAATAAAAGATATAGGTAACATTCATTTGCCATAGTTGATTAGGAACAAGTCCTCAGGGATTAATACCATTATGTGGTACAGGTAGAAATTAAGGACATTGAGTACACGTCTTTACAATTTAACTAGCACATTCTCTAAAAATACCAAATTATTGTCTCAAACTATTACTATTTTGGTGATGTAAAGAATGAGTTTGTATGGCCAATTGTTCCTGTGTAAGGCCTATAATCTGCCTGGTATACAAATCTGCTGTGGCTTTGCCCTACGGGGTCTGTCCAGGAAATCCAGTATGAGCTCTTTTTTTTTTTATGCTTTGTTTCTTTTTGATTATTATTTAATTTTTTCTTTTTTAAAAAAGATTTATTTATTTATTATATGTAAGTACACTGTAGCTGTCTTCAGACACACCAGAAGAGGGCATCAGATCTCATTACAGATGGTTGTGAGCCACCATGTGGTTGCTGGGATTTGAACTCAGGACGTTCAGAAGAACAGTCGGTGTTCTTCCCTGCTGATCCATCTCTCCAGACCCCACAGTATGAGCTCTTAAATGTCCTATAAAGTTAAGGAATAGTATGTTCTCTTAAATTGAGTTGTATTTGCATAAATAATTGCAAAATTGGAGAATTGAACAGTTTCAAGCAATTGTAAACCATGAGCTATATGTTAGCTATCAGTATACAAATCAAAAGCTTGATTTTTCACCATTTGAAAAACAGCAGCCAAAACAACTACAAACAAAAAACAAAACAAAAACAAACAAACAAAAAAGAAAAACAGGAGCTACAGAGCATAATCCAATTATCTGTGCTGAAGCAGGGGAAACGCAAGAGGATGAACATGGAATCCAATCACATATGCTGCCTTCCCATTAGATGAGCCATCTGTAAATACAGTAAGTGCATTTTCTATGGGCTGCATGTGTAAATTTATAGGAAATAGACAAATTGTGACAACTTGTCTTTTGGATAATGATTATCAATTTTGACTGAAAAATTTGAGCATGCAATAGACCAAAAATCAGTATTCTGCAATAACCAATTTAATTGCTGTTTGGAATAAGGAATAAATATTTCATCAGGTTCTTTCCCAAAATACTTTCATAATTCTACCCTACAATTCCGTATTAACACAGCAAGAGCTTCATAATAGGGTGTTCAAACTTTCCTTGGAGATGAAGAAAGCTGAGTCCACATTAATGGTCCCCTTTGCCAAAGAACATCTGTGGGCACATGAGAAAGTAGCAAGAACACAAACCGCCAACAGGTGATCATAGTCTGTGAAATGTGTCTGTGGTTGGCTAATGTGTCCTCTACTTTCTGCAAAGCTATTTGTCCCTCATTAGTTAATTGTTGAGGGGAACTAGGATTTGCATCCCCCCCTGAGAAGACCAAACAGTGGTTTAAGGTCTCCTTTGGTCAGCTTAAGATGAGATCTTAGCCAATTAACATCTAACAATTTTTGAAAATCATTTAAAGTAAGTAAATTATTTTTTTCTTTCTTGAATTTTCTGTGCCACAATTTGTTTAGGATATAACTGATGTCCCAAATATTGAAAAGGATATTGTCTTTGAATCTTTTCTGGAGCAACAACCACTCCCCAATATTTTAAAGCTTGTTGTATAAGAGCAAAGTCTTGTAGTAAAATTCCTTCAGAGGGGTCAGCTAATAAAACACAATTCATATAATGAATAATATACACTGGAGGATTCAAAACCCTAACTTCTTGTATTGAAACAGTGACAAAATTTTTTACATAATGTAGGGCTGTAAGCCATTCCAGGAGGCAAAACTTTCCAATGATATTGCTTCATGTGCTCTCCAAAATTACAAGCGAGCTCACTAAATGCAAACTCTAGAGACCCGTTTCCCTGGATTGGCTCGTGCTGTTGTTATCTGAATGACTCCAACTCTGAGTTGCCAGTTTTAAGCCAACTTTCTGTTACCAACGTTACAAATTTTTAATCACACCCAATAACTTATAAGCCAATAATCTATAACCAAGACATGCAGAACATATTTATAAGAATTTAAAACCAGTCAGAAACAAAAACGAAGTAGCTACACATTTACTTATTTAGACCAGGCAGAATTTTCTTTCTTTTTCTAGCTGTAATTTCAAGGGAGGAGCACCTTGTCACCTGCTGAACCCAATAATTACAGTCACAGAGACTTTTCTAGGAAAAACAGCCATCAGCTCCCTTTCCATAGAAGAGAAGCTGCTGGCCTCTTTAAGAGCAGCTTGTGGAGACCGTCAGCTCTTGGCAGGGCTTCTCCAGCTGTGCTAGACTCCTGGCTACAAGTGCAGGGCTCCAAAGGCCAATTGAGACTGCTTTTTATTTTTTTGAAATGAGTTAAAATTAAATCTTTGTACTAGCCCCAAATCAGATTCCTGCCTGAAGCCTACTTCTCTGTCCTAGTCCAACGTCAAATTGCGGCCAAGCGGCCCCAAAAGCTCTTCCCACTCATCTGTTTGCTGAGGAGCACCCTATGCCATGTGGGGTGTCTCTCCTGGAGAACAGCTTTCTATGCAAGGCAGGCATGGGGGTCAAACTTCTGAGTGCTTGGGTCTGTTCATTAGAGATCGTAATTCTCTACAGTTGCATGGGGTTGTCCTAAGAGAGACTGCAGTCAGGACTTTGAGGATGAACTTACATTTCTGGTGATACTTCTCAGAGGGAGAAAAAGCCGTGCTCTGAGATCAGCCTAGTCTGAAGCTAAAGCAGTCTTGAATTTAGAATAGCACAGCAGGCCATCGATTCTGTAATGGCAGCCACATCCTCTCCTTGCCCCAACCTTTCACTATCATTATTATTAATAATAATATTGTTATTATAATACTTACCACTGACCAATATGCATCTTCTTTAAGGCAAACAAATCTGCAAATATTTCTGGAGTTTAGCTGGAAGGATAATAAACACCTACCTCAAAAAGTATAAAGGGCTGTGAATATAGTGAACACAGTGACAGAGTGTCTGCCTGGTATATATGAAGCCCTGGATTCAATCCCCCATGCTAAAGAAACAGACCAAAAAAGCCAGGGAGTGTGCACCTGTAATACCAGCTCTTGAGAGTTGGAGGCAAGGAAATCAGCCTGCAATGAATGAGATCTTGTGTCAAAAAAAAAAAAAAAGTAAAAAATATTCCATGGGGTCATAATTGCGGGGGGAGGAGGGAAGTAGAACAGGGTAGAAGATAAAGGTAGTCCCCAGTGCTGAGGACAGAGAGAGAAATTAGAGCCTAAAATGAGAGGGTGTGAGAGCACTGGGGTACAGCCTGTGGAAGCCAATTCTTCCAGGCATGGAGAACAACTGGAGGCCAGCCACTGAGTCAGAGGGTGCTCTGACTGGGCAGAGTGTGTGCTGTGCACTTTCAGCTGGAGGCCGCCGGTAGAGGAGGCACAGTTAGGTGGGAGTCGGGGAATCCTGAGAGTCTAGCTGCCTCTGGAGCCTCTCTGGGGAGTGGTTACTAATCCATAGGCTGATAGATGGAGAGTGGGCTGAAGGCAGCAAGGTCAACAGGGGGGCTGGCTGGGAACTGGGATATTGATCTGGAGAGAGATTTGTAGGGGTTTAGATACTCAAGTCACGGTCATGCCAAAAAGTGGCATTGTTCCTGAGACAGCGCAAGCTCCTGGCACAACAAAATGCAAAACAAACAACCGCAGCCATATGGAAACAGTCAAGGAACACACAGAGCCAGAGGGCAGATTATCTACCAACAGCTGAACACTGAGTCAGGAACAGTCTGAACTGGGCAGACACTTTTGGGGTTGATTAACATGAAGTTGGCATTTAAAGTCACGAGCCTGAAACCTGGACCTCTCAGCCTGTAGTCCCAGTAAGAGGAAGTCTATTGCAGGAGAATGGATTTAATTTTGAGGCCAACCTGGGCTACAGAGTGGGATCCTGACTCAATTAATTAATAGTTTAAAAACAAAATCATGAGCCTGGGTAAGTGGGTATGAACAGAGGGGAAAATGTGAAAACAAAAAATTAGAAGAAACTAGTGAACACAGAGCCATGAGAGCCTCAAGGGGAGGTGATTCCAAGAGGAACCTGTTGGTAATAGGAGTTTCTCTTGTCTACCTTTAGAAAGCAGGGATTTTTTTTTTTAATTCTGTTTACTGCATTCACTGCAGAGTGTAGATGCTTAGTAAATACTTGAATTTTAAAAACCTATGAGCCACATCTTTGCAAATGCCCAGGGTGCAGGGTCACAACTCTGGCCTCCTTCACAGAAAGGCCAGTAGCCAAGAAGGAGGACCATTCCACTGTCCATGGGCCCTATCATGCTCCTTGCCTTTCCTGACTACATTGACTATTGCTCACTCAGGCAGGAGCCCTTTTGAATAACACAGGGCCCAGGACAAAGGAGTCTTGGATGAACTCTATGTTTTGGAGCTTGGTAAACCTAGGTCCAGACCTATCAATTTACCAAGGTCTCTATCCATTCCCCTGAATTGGCTTTTATCTTGTCCATCTGTCCACTCATCTGTTCACCCGTCTAAACATTTTTTTAAAAATTATTATAATGTATGCGTGTGTGTGTGTGTGTGTGTGCATGTGTGTGTGTGTGAGAGAGAGAGAGAGACAGAGACAGAGACAGAGACAGAGACAGAGACAGAGACAAAGACAAAGACAGAGAGACAGGGAGCATTCATGCCTGTCACAATACTCATGCAGAGGTCAGAAGACAACTTTCAGGAGTCGGTTCTCTCCTTCCACCATTTGAGTCCCAAAGGCTGCACTCCTATCAGCACTTTTAACCCGCTGAGCCATCTTACTGGCCTCTTATAGCCATGTATTTTTCTACCGTCTGTAGTTATTCTCTCTGCTCCCTACTGCTATCCCTTTATCCATTTTAGCGACTGTTCACATGCAGTTCTGTCCATCCATCTGCTAGGTTGACCAGCTTTGCAGTTTGTCACAGAACGAATATTGGCCTTGACATTCCTGTATCCTAGGAAACTCCCCAGTGCGGGGCAAACCAGGACTGTCTGTCCACCTACCCTTATCCTAGGCATCCTGCAATCGACCCACTGGCACACAGCCCATCAGTTACTTCAACCACAGAACAGACTGGCCACCCTCCTCACCCAGGACAATGCCCCGCCTCTTCCCCGCCCCTTGCCCATTCAGGAAGCCGCCCGAAGCGAATCCCGGCGCCCTAGCAACAGTCTTTCAGGCTGCCCAGTCCGCGTGCGCGGCTTCGGGTGCGAGCCAATAGCGAGCGGCCCTGGGAGAGAGGCTGGGGGGCGGGGCCGAGCGCGGCCGCAGCCATTTTGGTGGAAGAGAAACAATAGGACGGAAGCGTCGCGGGACTGGGCTGCGGTCGCAGGTAACGCCCGCCCCGCCCGGCCCGTGGCCCTGTCACCCTGGGGCTCAAGGGAACAGGTTTTCGGTGCTGGTAGCGGCCGGGCTCCGGAGTCCCTGGGAGGCTTTCCAGATGATTTGGGAAAGGGGTCCTGTCGCTGTCATTGAGAAGCGGTCTCCCCCTTTTTTTGTGTAGTCATCCCCCCCCCCCCGTTTTCGGGGGTCCATTATATCTTCTAGTCATTGGGGAGAGCAGCGTTTCCCACCGGGAGGACAGAATCTCCCCCCATCCCGGGATTGGAGAGGGTCTCCTGGAACTGGGGGAAGGGGCGGGGGACGACGTCAGTATCTTTCTCCGTTTTTGAAGCGGTCTCCCTGGGTCTTCCGGTGGACAGGATCACTTAGGTCATAGAGGTCCCCCGGCCACGGTCTCCCTGGTCTCTGAGGATGGGGTCTTTATCTTTGGATGAAAGGGTCAGCCCGGATCCTCAGGTACTGTTACCTGGGCCCGCAGATGTGCAGCCATTTTGGGTGTTGAACGTCAGTTGTGCCAGTCAGCTTCTATTTGATCCGGGAAAGGGGGGGCGGGGAGAGGGCGATCTGCGCATCCAGCCCTACTGTTTTTTCTTTTTCTTTTTCTTTTTCTTTTTCTTCTTTAACACCTTAAAATGGATCAGAAGATGTCTTTTTTTTTTTTTTTTTTTTTTTTTTTTTTTTTTTTTTTTTTTACCTTATATTGATGCTCCTACCACGAGTGGGATTTTATTCACATTTGATAACAAGACTGCAACTATCTTCTGCATCCTTCCTCATGACTTGATTCGTTTGAGGATTTTAATTTTTCTCGAATATCAAGAAAGCTCTACTAGCGGAAATATTTGAGTGGAAAGATGCAGGAACTGGTGAAATCTAGTGCTCTTCTTACACGCTAAAGGAAATAGAGCTAGTCATCGCATGTAAATAAACACTTTGTTAGCAAAATGTACATAGAGCCAAGAACAAAATAATTTCGAATAATTGTAAGAAAAAGTCCAGAAGGGATCCAGAGGCAGTGGGAGGGGACGTAAGAAGGGACCAGGGGGTGAATGTGGTCAGAATACATTGTATACATGTTTGGAATTGTCAAAGAATAAATATTTATGAAAATAAAAAGACCCAAAAGAAAGAAGCCCTGGAAGTTTTGAAACAACAAATATGGTGCAGATGAACATTTTTAAAAATTTAAAGGACCTTCCTTGTTTACAGCATTGTTGTTGGTTTTCAGTATTTAAAATGTTTGCTATATTTGCATATTTCCCTGGGATAACATTGTAAGAGACAGGAGATGCTTATTTACCAAGCCGTTGCCCTGGAGAGAATGTAATTGTAGGGCTTTGTTGTTTTAATTTTAGCAGCTATCCCAGATAGAAATACAAAATGAGTACTTATGTCTGGTGTGAGCAGGGCATCTGATTGCCTACTTTTTTTTTTTTTTTGAGATCAAGTTGGTTGAACTGTTGAATGTAACTCAGACTGATTTGCTTGTATTCTAGTTTTCTGTTAAGAGCAGAATTCAAGTGCATCAGTAGCAGGACTAGACCAGTTACTGTTGTCGAAACCAGCTTATCATATGTAGATTTCTTTGATGCTTTGGAGTTTCCTGTGAGACAGATTTTGGTCTTTAAAACCAAGAATCTGAACATTAGAATGTGCCAGGAGTAATTGCTGACTGATGAAACCTGATTTCCTTTGCAGAGGATGTCAGGGTCTTTTTGTAAGGCCAAGATGTCACTGGTGTCTAGGCAACAAGGATGTGTTTGAACCTTCCCAGGCCAGCTTGTTGAGGTGAAATTTTCCATTGTTGGCTCATAAAGAGGATGCACTGGGGAATGGTTTTCCTTTTTGAGAAGAGGTTTGTTTGTTTGTTTGTTCATTTGTTTGTTTGACACAGGGTCTCATTATGTGTAGATCAGGCTGGCCTTGAGCTTATAGATCTGCCTGCCTCTGCCTCTTGTGTACCAGGATTAGAGGTATTTGCCCCTACTGCTGGCAAGGGAAATTATTTCATATCATGGAATGACTATCTTACAAATAGACCACATTTCTTATGATAGAAAATAATCAGCAAATGACTTTAGTATGATTACATTTTAAAGCATATTTTATTTTTATTTATTTTTTTGAGACAGAGTTTCTCTGTGTCACTCTAGCTGTCCCTGGAACTTGCTTGGTAGTCCAGCTGGCCTCAAACTCAAGAAATCTGCCTACCTCTACCTTCCTAGTTATAGTCTTGAGCCACCACCACACCTGGCTTTTTTTTTTTTTTTTTTTTTTTTTTTTTTTTTTTTTTTTTTTTTTTTGGTATTTTGTCCTTAATGTATGTACACCAGAGGGCATGAGATCCCATGGGACTACAGTTGTAGACTGATGAGAGCTGCCATGTGGGTGCTAGAAATTGTACTCCAGACTTCTAGAAGAGCAGGTGGTGTGTGTTTAACCACTGAGCCATCTCTCCAGTCCTTTGCTTCACTCTTTAGTGAAGGAAAAGTAGAAGAAAGCTGGATTTTGAAGGGAACATATCCCAGAAATTGTTTTTGTTGTTTGCTTTGAGTCTCAGATCCAGGGCTTTTGAAACCATACTTGAGTGTCATATCCTTAGCCACAGAAATGTAACTTTGTTTACACATTTTACTATATAGTTCTGAAGACAAGAAGTGTGGGGTTGTGAGTGAATCCCAACACTCAAAACTTAGGCAGGAGGATCACCAAAGTCCAGGATAGCTTGTGCTCTGTAGCAAGATGGTGTCTCAAGAGGAAAAAGAAAAAGCTAGCTATGCAATCTGCAGTACCATAACTCTGCTTAACATCTTGTAATTCCTTATTTTTATAGGTCTCCTATATATTGGCCCATCTGAAGTTTTCACTTCAGATTTGTTTAAATCAAGGGTCTAAATCAGCTCATAGCATTCTGATTTAGCTCTTTAGTCTTTTCAGTTCACCTGTGCTTCTCTGTCTTCTTGTGATGAAGCAGCTGCAGGATAGAGCCTCTGGCTTTTGTTGACCGTTCCCTGTGCTTGCTGACTTTTGCCTGTGGCAAGTAGCTGGATTTGAAGCCTCACTCTTATTAATCCTTTGTGTAAAGAAGTTAGGAAAGCCACCAAGGCATATTCAGAAACTCTGTCTAGCTGTGTTGCAGACCTGTGATTCCAGAGAGAATTCTAAGTTCAAGCACATCCTAGGCAGTGTAGGGAGACCTCCATCTTTAAAATTGTTTAAAAGATCTATTTTTGTCCTGTATGTGTGTAGTTTATGAGAGAGATGGAGTATTTAGGAGGTTAGAACAGCTGGAATATACTGGATGGATCAGTTCTCTTCTCTGTTTCCATGTGTTTCAAGGATCAAATTCAAGCTGCCAGGCTTATGCACCACGTACCTTGCTTTACCCACTGAGCCATCTCACTAGCCCCTGAGGGTTTTGTTGTTGTAGTTGTTTTGTTTTTTTCTCATCAATATGAAATTTAGTTCAGGTTCAAATGGTAGGGAGGATTATATATCCAAAATCTAATGATATGATCAGTATCTACAGAAACTTTTTCATAAAGAATAAAACTGCTAACAGCTACAGTTACTATTAGCATTCCTGTGCTGGAACTCTCTGTGGTACATACTTCATTCCTGCCAAGTGTCTTGTCCTGGTCACCTTCTCTGAGCTGGTGGATTGCAGTCCTCAGGTTTCTTGATCTTTGTGTCTGGGAGATTGCACTCCAGTGCCTGCTTTCTAGGCTTCCAAGTGTGTAGCCGAAATCAAGTGCACTGACCCTGAAGTACATGCTTACCCCCCCACACACACACACTTTTAAAATTAATTAATTTATCCATCCATCCATCCATCCATCCATCCATCCATCCATCCTTTCTCTCTCTCTCTCTCTCTCTCTCTCTCTTTCTCTCTCTCTCTCTATTTATTTATTTTAGTAAAGACTCTGGAAGCTTCCTCATCTGGTCTTGACCTTCCCCTGTATCTGAGACAGCCCTTGAGTTTATATCCTCTTGCCTCAGCCTCCCAAGGAGCTGAGATGACATGGCAGTGCCATCAAGGCTTTTTCTGTCTGCTCTGTCATGGAAGACTTATAATACTTTCTGCTCACTTTGGATTGTTCTTTTTTTTTGTTTTTTCGAGAGAGGGTTTCTCTATAGCTCTGGCTGTCCTGGAACTCACTCTGTAGACCAGGCTGGCCTCAAACTCAGAAATCCACCTGCCTCTGCCTCACAAGTGCTGGGATTAAAGGTGTGTGCCACCACTGCCCAGCTTGGATTGTTCTTAATACTTAGAACAGAAATTCACAGTTGATCAAAATGAGAAAATATTAGTGTTTATGTATCCATTAATCTTTCATTTAAAAATGTTCTAAAGCCAGGTGTGGTAATAATCCCCCCATCCTCTGAGCACTTGGTGGGCGTGGGGGGCTGAAAACAGTACTGCCTGTTTTCAGGGCCAACCTGCGCTATATAGCAAGACTCTGTCTCAGATAAAGGGATGAGAAAAGGAAGAAAAAGAAGTTAGTTGTTGAAGTTCAGATCTAAAGAAGGAAGAATAAAGCTTGTGTTTTAATGCTATAAACTGTGTTATGGACCAAAAAGCAGAGCTTCTGGCCAGGTGATTGCTTCTTCACTTTGAGGAGAGGAATGAATGCAAGCAGGCAGGATCTCACAAGGCTGGGCTTATGAGTGGATGTTCCCTTTCTTCTGCTGACCCTATGATTCTTACTCATGGTTCCAACTCTGTGGGCCATATCACTCTGTTAAATCCCTCCATTCATACGAGCCCACAGTACCCTACCATTCCTTGTCTTGAACTTTGTGTTTCTCTTCTAGTTGGGGCTGCTTTAGGGCCAAAAGTCTTTCTAAACCCTAGCTGCACACACAGAAATGTGATGTCCCATGGGCTGCAGGCACATGTCTCCGCTTCATTGGGGAATGCAGAAATATTGCATCACCCTTCATGGCTTATTTTAGGAGAGTAACAGACTGTTTTTGTTCTGTAAGTATAAAATGAACATTGGACAATAATGTTTTCTCTAACTGTTCTCTAACCTCAAATTTCCATGTTTAATCTTTTTATACTATTTTTTTGAAATAGGTTGCTAGAGACAATAAAAGTTTTTAACATAGCTGTACAAAGAACTTCTGGTTTTGTTTTGTTTTGTTTTGTTTGGTTTTGAGACAGGGTCTAAGCATGTCACCCTGGCTAAACTTGCATTGTAGATCAGGCCTGCCTGCCATGCACTGGCACTTTATTTCTTGAGATGGAGTCTCACTTAAGAGAACATGTCAGCCTTTTGAGTGTTGAGACTACAGGTGTGAACCGCTCTATACTGCCTACCACTTACCTGAATCATTTTTACACAAAACTCAAAGATATCTGCCTGCCTCTGCCTCCAGAGTGCTGGAAGTTGGAACTAAACTCATATGCCACTATGCCTGGCTGTTTGCAGCTTTCTTACCATGCATATTTGAATGGGGGGATGCCAGTCCTGCTTCTTCTGGTCTTGGTAGGATTGGTGTAGGGCCTTCAGTGACTGAAAAGCACCTTCCCAATGCCGCCTGTGTGATGACATCATTGCTTAGTTGGCATTTCTGTCTGCATTGAGAATTCTAAGCCAAGGTAAAAGGTCCTGGGACATTTGGGAGTATAGACCTTCTTAGGGCGCCAGGTGGCTGTTTCTAGGCTCTGTGGCCTAACTATTGATGGGTATCGTTACCCGCTCAAGTAAGGCCTAGGCAAGGAAGAGGCATGAATGGTATTTGTTTCTCAAGGAGTGTTTTTACTTCAGAAGTTACATAATCTCCTTGTGATAAGAGAGAAAATGAATGAATGAATGAGTGAATGAGAGCTTGGCACACCGAGTGATAGTGATGACGTCAAAGTGAAACTGCTCTATTGGTATTCAGTCCTCATTCCTCAGTTTGGTTTTCCTTGACCAGAGCCTACTGCTTCCCTCACAAGACTACGAGTATAGCTGGATTTGTTTTCCTTGAAGTAGACTTTAAAGATGGTTTAGAAGTCTTGGGATCGTAAAGGGTAGTTGGCAAGTGGTTTTCTTTAGGACGTAGTGCTATGAATGATATGGTCTTAGCAGTTTTCTCACAAGGCTGGCTGGCTGGCTTGCTTTTTTCTGGTTTGTTCTTGGAAGAAAACTGACTGTCCACAGGCATGGATAATAAAATGGATAATAAAAACTAGACAGTGAGTGTGTAATATTTTGTAAAGACTAGAGGTACAGTATTTGCCTGAAGAAGGGTTCGAGAAGACCCAGAGGAAGTTACTAGAGTTGTTTGAGGCACAGGATCTGGTGCTGCATAGGGCTTACCCTTGTTTCAGTTCACCGAGGGTGCTGCCTGGGGCATGGTGGGGTTTACTGTCCATGAAGTCCACGTTGTTTTGGTACTTTCTTTCAGATTTGGGGTTCCGTGTAGTGCTGAAGACAGGGAGCATAGAATCTTGTCTGAAGCTGACAGCATTTCTTAGGATGTCCTCCACGGTCCTCTTAGCTTCCATGCATTGGTACACACACTCTTGCATGGACACACACACACACACACACACAGGTTTTTTTTTTTTTTTCATTTGGTTGGTTTTTTAAAATAAGAAATAAACTTGTAGAAAATAAATCCCCAGTTTTAGAGCTCAGAGATTGAGTTTATACAGGGCTTTTGTGCCTTGTCTCTGTTCCTGCTGCTGCTGGAGGTTGGTTGACCTATGAACCTAGCTGTGGATGGGGAGACCCTGAGAACCTGCAAAGAAGTCCTGACTCCTTGAGGTTAGAGTGATTCTGCTCTTAGCAGGGAGTCTTTGATTTACAGCACCTGTTGTTTTTCTGTGAGGAGACCTGGATAATAAGTACCTCGTGTGCATACCTGTAAGGACAGTAATCAGTACCTTTCCACAGAGTTGTAAGAATGGAGGAGCCATGTAAACAGTAAGTGTTTAATAAACAGAAGCTCATGGTGGTTCAGGCCTATAATCTCAGCACTCAGGAGGTCAAGGCAGGAGGATGGTGATTTAAAGCCACCCTGAGTGACATAGATAGACTCTTGTTTCAAAACAAAGCATGGCTGGGAATGTAGTTCTCCTAATATTGTGTAAAGCTCTGGATTCAATCCCCACTATACACAAGCTGTGTGTAGTGCTCACCTATAATTCCAGCAATTAGGAGGTAAACTTAGGAGGATCCAAAGTTCAAAGTGACCCTCAGCTACATAGCAAGTTCAAGGCCAGCCTGGGCTACAGGATCCTGTTTCAAAGAAAACAAAGCCCTCAGCACTTCTTATTTCTATTAAAATCATGCCACATTATTATTAAAAGCTAAGACATTGGTTGTTTTCTCCTCTGACTATCCTGTGCCTTACATACCGCTGGGTCATATAATCTCCACTTGTGAAAAGGTGAACCACTTCTCACAGACTCCAATATGGAGGAAGTTACTAAGCTCAAAGTATGCGCTGTATCAGGGTTGCTTTTGGGTAGTTTAAAAATCTTGAAGAGCTGGGAAGCCTTCTTCGGTTTTTATATCAGTTTTGGGAATACTCCACCATTCTGTTTTCTCTCCTGGTGTTAAAAAGTAATATATGCTCAGAATTAGTATTTGAAGGCATTTCAAATGCTCCATACATGTGGGGGTCAGAAGATAACTTATGGGGGTCAGTTCTTTACACTAGGTTCTAGGACCTGAACATAGGTGGTCAGACTCAGCTGCAAACATTTTAACCCACTGAACCATGTTTTAATAAAATTATTTTTAAGTATTTATATGAATGGGTGTTTTGCCTACTTACATGTGTGTGCCCGCGGAAACCAGAAGAGGGTGTCCATCTCCTAAGATTGGGGTTACAGACAGTTGTAAGCTGACATGTGGGTGCTGGGAATTGAACCCAGGTCTTCTGGAAGAGTAGCACTGCTCTTAACTACTGAGCCATCCATCTCTTCAGCCCCACATTTAATCATCTTGCCAGCCCCATTTCAACATTTTAAATGGACAGTTTGTTGTAACGGTGCGACACCTACCTGCTCTGCCTCTCTCCCTCTCCTTCATTCCTTTTTCCTCTGCTCTTCTCTCTCCTCCTTTCTTTTTATTCTTGTTTTTTGAGATTGGGTCTTGGTGTGTAACCCAGACTGCCAACTCCCTCCCAAGCTGGCCACTGATTCCAGATCTTCCTATCTCTTTTCTAGGAGCCAGGATTGGAGAGTGCCACTAACCCTGCTAGCTAGCACTGTTGAAAACCTTTATAGTGCCAACACTAGAGATTACATAGCTTTTTTTGTGTTTTGTTTTGAGATCATGTCTCATTCTATAGCTCTGCTTGGTCTTGAACTTGTGTGGGTCCTCATGTTTCTGCCTCCCAAATGCTGGGATCACAGGTGTGTGCCACTCTGCCTGGTTGTTAAAATTCCTTCTTTAGATTCATTTTTATCGTGGATTGTATTCCGTTTGTTGCCTCTATGGAAACTCAGGAAGTGAACTGATAGATTTCCTCCCACGGCAGCTTTCTGAGACACTTGGGTTGCCTGGCAGACTTCTGCTGGAGAGCGTGCTGTGAATACTGAGAGCAACTTACGGCGTTGTTTTACTTTACCTGCAAAATATGGTTTTCTTTCCGTGACATTAGAACAGAAGTGATTTTATTAAACCGTTGCCTTGCTTGCTTTTCCACAAGAAAGGATTTCCTAAAAGGTTAGTTGTTGTAACATTAAGAGTTTGGGTTTTGTGTAGGTGTGCTAGGATACAACCTTAACTGCAGGAGGGTTACTGCAAGTTTAAGGTCATCCAGGCTATACAGTGAGACTCTCAAAAAATAAAAATGTTGCCAGGCAGCAATGGTATACATCTTTGATCCCAGCACTGGAGAAGCAGAAGTAGACAGAGTTCGAGGCCAGCCTGGTCTACAGAGTGAGTTCCAGGACAGCCAGGGCTACACAGAGAAACCCTGTCTCAAAAACAAAAAACAAACTAAACTAAACTAAATAAAATCTCAAAAACCAAAATCATGAGGTAGAGTGGTGCATGACTTTAATCCAAGCACTTGGGGTGAGAGGGTTGGACAGAGGAAGGCAACTAGATAACTGTGAGTTTGAGGCCAGCCAGAATTACAAATGAGATCCTGTCTTAAAAACAAACACCAAGAGCTTGGGTTTTGTTTCCACGGAATATTTCCATACCAGCAGGTCCTAGGTGAGTATTCAGGTGCAAGTATCTACATTTATACTTGTTAAGGCAAACTTGATAAGGTAGCAGTAATAAGTGCAAAATAAGCATGGGTCTGTGCTTGGAATATAAAGTGTGCTACATGCCTTAACAGCTGTACTCACTGTATTGTCAGTGTGGGTTTCCCTTTGCACCCTGATGATATGTGATAATATGTACACATGATGTAGCAGTGATTTGAGGCAGTTCTGTGGAATACCTGTTCTATGCCAGTGGGCTTTGTTGTTCGTTTTGTATTCTGGAGATTCAAAAGTAAACCAAAGAGCCAAAATGTCTTTATATCGGGCTGGAAAGATGGCTCAGCAGTTAAGAACACTAACTGCTTTCCCACAGTACCAAGGTTCAATTCCCAGTACCCATATGATGGCTCAAAAACTCTGTAACTCCAGTTCCAGAAAATCCAACACTATCTTGTAGCTTCTGTGCTAGCACGTGGTACACGCGCGCACACACACACACACACACACACACACACACACACAAAGCAATTCATACATATAAAATAAAAAACTTTTTTAAAATTCTGGGCTGACATGGTGGTACACACATCTAATCCCAGCATTTGAGGCACAGGCAGATCTCTGAGTTTGAGGCCAGCTTGTTCTGTATATTGAGTTCTAGGACACCTAAGAGACCCTGTCTCAAAAACCTTAGTCCACAGAACTTGTTTTCAAGCAGAGGTGAGAAAAGGAGACAGTATAAACATTCTATGTTATGTGGTGACAGACAGGCAAGGAGAAGGGTCATAGGCGAGTGAGGCTGGGCAGTATGGGGTTAATGTGGCTCAGGAAGATTTCAGGTGACATCTTTATTCTTCTCAGCTATTCAGGAGGCTCTAGGGAGGAACACTGGAGGCAACTGGGCAACACAGTAGGGCATCTCTCCCCCAACCCTTCTCTCTCACTGGAAATAGAGCCTGGGAAAAGCCAAGTGTGTGGCCTTGCATAATGAGTTGAGAGCTGGGTGCAGTGGCATAGATTCTGGCTACCTGGCTAGCTAGTCTGGAGGATTGTGAGTTCAGAGATAGCCTCTCTGGGCAACATCTCTCTCTCACACACACAGTCTGAAAAAGAGAAAGGAGGGTAGGTGAAATGGCTCAGTGGTAAAAACTTGCTGCCAGTCCTGACCACCTGAGTTCAGTCTCCAGAACTCACCACTTAGTAGAAGGAGAAAACTGACTCCCAAAAGTGTCCTGACCTCACACACACCCTGTACTATGCCCAAAGCACATAGTAAATGAATAGGTGAATTAATGTAATTAAAAATTTTTCAGGGAAAAAAGTTGAGGCTCAGAGATAAGTCCAGCCTGAACTACAAGGCAAACTCCTGTCTGAAAAAGAAAAAGAAGGGAGGTAAGAATTGAGGAAGAAGAGATTGAACCAGACATTATCCATATGCCTGTAATCATAGTACTTGGGAGTCTAAGGCTGGAAGGTTATGAGTTCAAAACCAGACTGAGCTATGTAGATAAGCTATCTCAAACAAAAATACACACACACACACACACATTTGTATGTGTGTATGTATATATGTATGTATGTATGTGTGTATGTATGCGTATGCATGTATATATGTGTATGTATGTATATGCATGTATATATGTGTATGTGTATGTATGTGTGTGTATGTATGTATGTGTACGTATGTATATATGTATGTATGTATGTGTATGCATGTATATATGTGTGTATGTATATATATGTATGTGTGTGTATGTATGTGTGTATATGTGTGTATGTATGTATTGTGTGTGTATGTATGTATGTGTGTGAATGTATGTATATAAAAACTAGGAAGATATAATTGTGACCAGGATAGTAACCAGGCTGACCTAGGCATGTATGAATGAAGATGCGCAGAGACAGGCAACTTTTAAATCCATGATTTGATGAATTCCTGGCAGATTTATTTCACGCACATACTTTTCAGGCCACCCCACAACCCCTGAAAGTTTCTGGGGCCTCTGTCAACCCTGTCCTCTGCTTTGGCCTGTCAGTAACTGTTTACTTGTTTTCTGTCACTGGTTTCTGTGGCTTTGTATTCCTAGCAGCAGTGTAGGAGAGTGTCGGTGACAGTCCCTGCCTGTGCAACTGTGGATTGTGTGTCAGGTGTTGTGTGTCAGGTGTGCTGAGCAGCTGTCTAGTGGTGTCCCCTGCCCCCGCCCGGCTCCTGTGGAGATTAGAATGGAAAGGTTTGTTTTGTACCATGAGGCTATGTTACCTCTCACAGTCCCCCATGACGACCTGACCCTGGGGCTTTTTTTTTTTTTTTTTTTTTTTTTTTTTTGAGGCAGAGTAAGTGGCTCCTGTGGATCCCATTTGTTGTCTCATTAAATAAATTCTGAAGGAGTGAGCTAAGAGCCCAGGGGCTTCAATCTCAGGTGTTTTACTTGCAGTACTTAAAAAAAAGAAAGTTAAGGCACTGTTCATGAAGATCCTTAACTGGTGGTTAATTGAATTGGGGTGGGCTGTGGGCATACTGTTCTCTTCTAGGATCCATCATTTTCTGCTTTTACTTGTAGTTTTGTGAACTGTGTGCCAGTATGGAAAGCTAAAACAGCTGCTAAATTAGAAGCCGGGATTCTGTAGGTCTTCTTGGTCTCTCTAGATTGCAAGAGCTTTACAGTAACCGTTGCTAATCCAGGGCTCCTGGAAAACTGAGTCTTAGTCTTTGGATGTTTGTAAATCACTGGCAGGCTAGGCACAGTGGCACATGCCTGTAACTACAGAGCATTTCAGAGTCTGGGGTGGGAAGATTGCTGAAAGTTTTAGGTTATTTAGCAAGATTCTGCTTTATTAGAAAAAAAAAAATTAGTAACCTTCTACTCAAACTGCCTGTGGAGCAGGGAGAAACAAGTGAAGCAGAGAGCAGGCTCCTTTGGGCTTTCCTTTCTTCTGCAATCTCAAGGGAGAAAGTTGATGGGCTTTGTAATATTTGGGAAAGTACAATGTACTTAGAACAGAAGCACCCTGTTGCTTCTTCTAAATGTGAGACCTGCTGCACAAAGAATGAAGTCATTCTTAAATTCATGTTTCAAAGTTAAACATGATTGAAGGAAAAGAATTGCAGAACAGCACTTACCTTATGTGGAATGTGTATTCAAAAATTAAATAAACAACCAGTTACTGATCTTGGTGGTTACAACCAGAGGAGCGAGCAGAGGTTGTCTACTTGTCCATTTTATGGACCAGAAAATGATCTCCAAAGGAAAAAGGGAAACAAGGACTGGAGTTGTTCTCCAATCAATTTAGTGACAGAGTCTGGCTCCACTTCCCACAGGTTAACCAGTTTTCTTTTCTTTCTTTCTTTTTTTCTTTCTTTCTTTCTTTCTTTTTTTTTTTTGGATCTTTGGATTTTTGGGTTTTTTTGTGACAGGGTTTTTCTGTATAGACCAGTCTGGTCTGGAACTCAGAAATCCTCCTGTCTCTGCCTCCCAAGTACTGGGATTAAAGGTGTGTGCCACCACTGCCTGGCAACTAACCAGTTTTCTAATTCCACTTCACATTCAGAAGTTTTCTCTGTCATCAGATTTGGTTTAGGTAAGGGGGAAAAAAAGAGTTGGGTGGGGAGGATTCGGAGGTGGCTAAGCTGCCATTTATGTCTAGGAGAGGAGGAAGAGAGTATTGCAGGCCTTTCAGCCTCTGACCACACCATGTACAGTGCACCACACTGTACAGAGATGCCATGGAACCATTTGAAAGTTCATTGGAGGGGTAGATGGAAAGATACTCTTCTTAGTTGAATACATTTGAGTAGTATGCAGCATGTGCGTGTGTGATGCCGTGCACTTGTGCCACACATGTGTGCATGCATACAGGTACACATAAGTATAGAATCCATAGGTCAGTTCCTGGAGTTTTCCTAGGAATTGTTCACCTTGGTGTTTCAAGGCAGGGCCTTTTGTGCTAGAGCACCCTAATGAGGTTGAGCTCTCTGGCCCGTGAGCCCCAAGATTCTTCCCATCCCAGCTTCCCCAGCACTGGGCTACCAGCAGGATTTACCAAGGCCAGTGTTTGTGTAGGCTGTGGGTTCAAGTGCTCAGCTTGACTAGGTTATTGCTCCAGTCCTTTTTTAGGGGGGAGGTATTTAAAAACTATTATTAATGTATTTGTGATGTGTATTTGTATGGGCACAGATGTGGAGGTCAGAGAAAATTCTGTGGAATCTGTTCTTTCCTTCCACCTTTACATGGCTTATATGTTGGGCTTATACGGACAATATTGAGCCATCTCTTTTTTGAGGAGGAAATGGTTTCAAGAGACTTGGAAAACTCTTGTTTAGTTCAAACTGGCCTTGAATTTGTGGCAGTCCCCTTACCCCATCTTCCCAATTGTGTGGCCTGCCTGGTATCTAGCTTTACTCTTGGAGCAAAAGCATATTTACATCTTGACAAAGACTTTGTGTTATGTTTCCAAGGTGTGTGCATTGGGGAGCATGCTGCACTTTGACTGTTTAATAAGTATGGTCCCTGACCTATGGGATTCTGACAGCTGATCATGAGTCAGTAGCTTTCCTTTGGTATCGCTTTCTCAGGAAGTCTATAGAAACAGAGAAGTTAAGTCCTGAGACATAACAGGACCCCATCTTTTAAAGAGAGGTGGTTGGAATACTAGAATGTTTGCAGTATTTTTTTATTCTTTGAGCCTATATGACAGCTTACCTCATGGAAAAGAGAACACTGGAATAGGTTAGACTTTCTTGCTTTAAAAGTAAGCTGTGTCAGAGAACGTATGCATTCTTATAGTCAGATTGCCTCAACTTTGCCTCACAACTTTGGTTTAAGGTGTGCCTCAGCATTTGGTGATCAGGATAGAACTGATAAAAATAGTTGGTGACCTAGAACACTGTGTGTCTTTTTAAATGGAGTTAGCCAGCTTCAATCAGTTGTTTTTAGATACAGACGTTAATCATTAAAGCGGGTTCAGAGCTTCACTGCTAATAAGGTTAATGGGGCTTGGCTTGGCTTTGGGCAAGGGGCAGTGTAAGTAAGTAGACACCCTGAGAGAGTCAGTCATATTAAACAATACGTAAATTGGTTTTCCCTGTATTAAATCCACTTTATAAAAATATAATTAGCAGGGTATCTTAGGAACCATTTATCTTTAAGCATGACAACCTTAATTACAAAATTGTAAGGTTTTATCTGAAGACTGTGTTGGAAACTGTGCTTTTACGCCATTGTGGCTTTGTGTTTTGCTTGCTGTGGTGGCCGAGTTTGGCAGTTTAGGGGCCCCTGGAGCCCAGTCTTTGCCCATCAGTATTTGCCTCACCCGTACTTGCCCCACCCGTACTTCACCCTCCCTCTCCCATTGTTTGTCTCTCCTGGAAGAAGGCGGGGCAGGGGTAGGCAGTGTGGGCGGAGCCCTATGTAAACTCAGGCGTTTGTCTTCCTGCTGAGAAGACCAGTGACTGACTGACTGACTGCAAGGCGGTTCCCAGGCTACTTCCAAACCTCATGTCATCATTGTGTTTGTTTCTGCCAGAGTGTCCTGGCCTGCACAAACCGAGGAGGAGCAGAGATCAAACAGGCAGCTGTAAGGACAGACAGTAAACGGAGGGTGAGCTGGCCTCTGGACCCCGCTGCCTCCCCTTTCTCCCTGCTGCTTGTGTCCAGAGGATGAGCCCAGCCTTCAGGACCATGGACGTGGAGCCCCGCACCAAGGGCATCCTGTTAGAGCCCTTTGTCCACCAGGTTGGGGGGCACTCATGCGTTCTCCGATTCAATGAGACAACCCTGTGCAAGCCTCTGGTTCCGAGGGAGCATCAGTTCTACGAGACCCTCCCAGCCGAGATGCGCAAATTCACTCCCCAGTACAAAGGTGAGCCCCCAGCTGCTAGAGGGGTCACTAGGCTAGTGAGATGTAAGGGATTTTGCCAGTGGAAGGCCCTGGCATCGTCCTGAGAGCCCTTCCTCCTCCCATTTACCCTTTTGTTTTCCTCCTCCTCCTCCTCCTGGCCCTCAGCCCAGCACCTCACCCTCAGTTTTCAAGCCCTGGTAAGATTGCTCAATTGTTTTGTTTTCTGGATTTGCTTTGAGTTTGTTTTTGGTAGAAGTATAGTTATTTTTTTATGTTCAGGTGTCTCTTGCTCAAGGTAACCCATAGTCCCCACATGGGGGCAGCTCGGGAAGACTTTAGGAGGATTGTACACAGAATTCTTGCTGCCTGCTTTTTGTCCTCCAGGAAACCAGAAGCCCTGGTGATTAGGTAGGCTGGGAGCAGGGTTGAGTCAGATGGAATGCAGGAGTGGGAGGATTGTACAGTCAGCTCCAGCCCTTTGCTGTTACGGAATGTCCCCAGAATTGCTGTGTGAAGGCAACACTTTGATTCACATGTAGTGACTTTTTCTCTTTTTATAATTATACGCTTTGAGGGAACCAGCCACCAGCATGGTGAGGTTTTTCCTGGGGAGGGGAGGAATCTTTGTAAATCAGAAGAGAACTCATTAAATTACTTTAAAATGTGCATTACCAGGTATAAAAAAGACTAGGACAACTTAGATTCTCCTGGGACACAGTTGTTCTTTAGAGACAGGGTGGACTGGGCTACCTCTCTCTACTTGGAAATGCATGTGGTGGGACTGGGGGTGTTGGGGACCCTCACTTGGTCCTTTTCTGTTATTTTTTCCAGGATAAAGCCAAAGTTCCCTTGTTAGCTGGCCACCCCTGCCCCGTTTTTATCCCCTTGGTCGTTCCTTATGCCCACAGGGAAGTGTGGTCCCCTGACACCCCCCCCCTCCCGCTCCTCTGCGCCCAGAGCTGGGGCCACCTCAGAAGTGTCGTCTCTCTCTGAGCACGCATTCCCCTGCAGCAAGCAAGCGGGCGGGCAGCAAGGACTGAGCAGATTGAGTGATCGTGGGGCAGAGAGGCCTAGGAGAAAAGGTGTTCAGCCAGTCGGTTGTAAGGCGCTCGTCGGCACCGCTGAAGTGTTCCCACCTGACAGCCCCTTCCTCAAAGACTGTCCAGTTACACATGGCAGGTCCTAGAGACTCAAAAGGGAGAGCTGCTTTCAAGGCTACCATGTGTCTGTGTTCCTGCCCCCTCATCTGCTGGTGTTCATTTTGTTCTTTTGTGACACAAACTACAAAAACCAATAAATGCATTACTGAGAAGGACAGAAGGCTTGGCTCGCCCACCATGTAGGCTTCCGGAAGCCTTTGCCAGGGTGTCTGTGCTGTGTGGACTGTTTGCTGCTTTCTTTTGCTTTGCTTGCCCAGTCTTCCCTCACCCACAGTGCCTTCACCTGAGGGCACACCCATGTTCCCTGCAGTCAGGCTCTGCTTTAAAGCAAGCCTCAAGGCCGTCGGAGTTTCTGTTTAGGGCATAAACACTTTCATAAGCTATATAGAGCAATGTTTTTGTGTCTTTCTTGGGATTAGAAGAGTTACATAAAATTAATAAACATTTTCAATGATGGAAAAATGTGTCCTGTAATTCTTTGGCCCTTGCTTTCCCTGTTGAGTGCATTAGAGAGGAAGTCTCTCGGCCATGTTTGCTCCCTAATTGCTTGTCTTGTATGGTGTCACTTTTTTCTAGCTGTCTTGATATTTGTTAGGTGTGCAGATGAGTTTGGGGCCTCTGGCAACATAGAGACTAAGGAACAGGGTAAGAAACAAAACAAATGTTACAATCATGTTATCTAGAATGCATTTTTCTGTGGAATTAAAAGTCGTTTCTGCTCCTCACCCCCCTTTCAGGTGTGGTATCAGTACGCTTTGAAGAAGATGAAGACAGGAACTTGTGTTTAATAGCATATCCATTAAAAGGGGACCATGGAGCTGTGGACATTGTAGACAATTCAGACTGTGAGCCACAAAGGAAGCTGCTAAGACGGACAAACAAAAAGCATCATGTCCTTGAAACAGAAAAGAGCCCCAAGGACTGGGTGCGCCAGCACCGGAAAGAGGAGAAGCTGAAGAGGTGGGTGAAGCCTGAGAGGTCATTTGGGGGCTTGGTTGTAGCCTAGTATCCTGCAGCCAGGAGCTCCCTGTGACTAGGTGGCTGGTTCCACACGTCTGTTGTCTCTAATTGGCTCCAGATTAGATCATGCCATTTAGCATAAATAAATGACAGCTATAAAAGAAATTGACTCATTCCTTCCACAATTGACAATTCCTTCCTGCCAGGCCACAAGCAGACGGGAACCATTCTTTTACTTCAGGTTGCTTGCTAATGGTGGGAGACTGAATGATCAGTTTGCCTTTGCAAAAGTGATGTTCCATGTGGGCAGGACCATAGAAGGCCCACAGTTTGGCAGAACTTTTGAGAATATAAAGTAAAAGTGTAAAGTATGTAATCTGGTTAAGTAGACTGACTAATTCCAGTGTAATTTCACTTCACTTTTCCCTAGTCCCTAGAGTCAGGGGACCTTGTGGGCCAGACCAGGAGTCATAGTACCTGGACACAGGGAATGCAGGCTGCCCACCTCATAAGTTGGGGACAAAAGGTCATCGTTGCTTTTTGCTATAGAAATTGGTGGTAAACTGTTCCCCTTTAAAATTTGTAATCAGCTTTCTAAAGATACACATGATAAAACGCACTCATGTGAAATATATATGAGTTTGGGCAGCACACATATGTCCATTGCACATCAAATTCTCATCACTCTTGAAACTTGTTTCAGTATTCTTTCATATTTAATTTTGATAATATATTATGATTTATTGGATTCTTATTTCTTTATAGCCATAAGTTAGAAGAAGAATTTGAGTGGCTAAAGAAATCTGAAGTCTTATACTACAGTGTAGAAAAAAAGGGAAATGTGAGTTCCCAGCTTAAACACTATAACCCTTGGAGCATGAAATGCCATCAACAACAGTTACAGAGAATGAAGGAGAATGCAAAGCATCGGAACCAGTACAGTATCCTTTGTAAAGGCTCTTCCTCCCAGGAAGGGAGGGGCGGCAAGGGGAGCTTGGAGAGAGAACTTGGGAAGTAGGTTGGGTAGTTGGTTGGTTTGTGATGGCAGGGTCTGTGTACAGCCCAGTGGGACCAGAGCACTCTTCTAATTACTAGGTTTACAGAGTCCCCTGACTCTAGGCTTACAGCCTGCCACTGCTCCTGCCTGAAGTGTTCCATTCTGGGGTGTGGGTATGTGTGCTCGCATGTATGTAAGTAAATGAGAGGGTCAGAGGGCACCTCCTTCTACCAAGCAGGTTCCAAGGATTGAACTCAGGTCATCAGACTTGGTGGCAGGTGCCTTTACCAACTGAGCCATCTAATAGGCCTTGGTTTTGTTTTGTATTAGCTATGGTTAATTTCCTCTATTGGAGCTGTGCCCAGGATAACTGTGTGATAATTGGGCAGCTGTCACATCTCTTAGGAATAGAACCTAGTTTCAGAGTACAAGTAAGAGAGAAGAGGGTCTCTGAGGACATTGTGAGGAAGCCATCTTATATAGGATGGGCTTTATTTAACCTAGGTCACCAAGAGGCTGCTGGCCCCTCTTTGCAGTCTCCTGTAGAACGTATCAGAGTTTTGTCTGCCCAGTTGAGAGGAGTGAATCTGCCTTACAAGCTATACAAAGAAAGTACCAGGATCCTTTTTCCCCCTTTCTGTTAAGTTATCATTCACTGGACTCAAAATTTTTGTTTGTTTATTTTTTACAGCCAGGCTAGGATTTGGCTGTGGTCAGGAGCTCACCAGTGTGTGTGGAGGTGGGAGGACAGCTTGCAGGAGTCTGTTCATTCCTTCATGTGGCTTACCTACTGGATCACTGCACTGCTCCCATCTCCCCAGGGTGTGCTCACCAGTGTGTGTGGAGGTGGGAGGACAGCTTGCAGGAGTCTGTTCATTCCTTCGTGTGGCTTACCTACTGGACCACTGCAGAGTCTGTTCATTCCTTCATGTGGCTTACCTACTGGACCACTGCACTGCTCCCATCTCCCCCAGGGGTCTGCCTGTCTCCCTCTCTATCTCTCTTTCCCTTCTTTAGAGCGTATAATTTGAAATTCCTCAGAGTTTTCTTTTCTTTTTTTTTTTAAAGATTTTATTTAATGTAAATATATGGACATACTGTCATGTCTTCAGACACACCAGAAGAGGGCATCAGATCTCATTACGTGGTTGTGAGCCACCATGTGGTTGCTAGGAATTGAACTCAGAACCTCTGAAAGAGCAGCCAGTGCTCTTAACCACTGAGCCATTTCTCTAGCACCCCAGAATTTTTTTTTTTAATCAGGAAAAATGTGCAGTGGTGGTGCACTCCTTTAATCCCAGCACTTGGGAAGCAGAGGCAGGTGGATTTCTAAGTTTGAGGCCAGCCTGGTCTACACAGTGAGTTCCAGGACAGCCAGGGCTATGCAGAGAAGCCCTGTCTAGAAAAACCAAAAAAAAAAAAAAAAAGAATTCCTAACTACTTGCCATTCAGTCTCATGTCATGACTGTCCGCATATACCCCAGTGTTCACAACTGACATTTTTCAAATTATATTTTTTGAGATTTATAATTAACATCATTTTTACCTTCCTTCTCTTCCCTCTGAACTCTCTCATATACTTCTCCTTGCTCTCTTCAAGACATGGCCTCTTTTTTCATTGATTGTTGTTACATGCACATATGTGTGTGTGTGTGTGTGTGTGTGTATACACATTTCCTAATATATACAAATATATATCCTAAATATAAATATATATCATATATATTCCTAAATATAACCATCTCAGTCTGTATAATGTATATTTTCACAGCTTGACCATTTGATAGTTGATAACCAATTGGTGTGTTGTTCCTGGGGAAGACCATTTCTCAAACTCCCAGCATTCCTTTCCTATAGTTGTTTGTATGGCATTGAGGCCTTGTGGACTTTACCTTGTCCATGTTAACATGTCTTTTGTTGTCTTTGCTGAGCTCATGCCAGTGAGACTTTGTGAGTGTGGCTTCTGACATTTCTGGGAGTCAGTCTCACAGTGATTCCTGATCCTCTGGCCCCTACAACCTCTTTGGCCCCTCTTCAGTGTTCCCTGAGACTTGGGGTAGGACTGGCTTTTGTAAACGCACTCACTGAGGCTGGGCTCCACAGCTCTGCATTGCAGTTGGTTGTGGTTTCCTGGGAAGAGAAGTTCTCCTTCATGAGGAGTGAGGGCTACAGTTATCATGTTAGATCTTGGGGACAGAGGACAGCTTACTTTTTTATTTTTCTTTTTTAGTACTGGGGATTCATCGATCTAAACAAACCCTCTGACCATTGGGATAACTTAGTAAAGTTACTCTTGTTCAGTTTTTAATTATTTTCCTAAATTAGATTGTGAAGCAAGTCTGAGATATATCATTTTCTCTGTTTATACCTTATCATGTATCCCCAAAAGGTAAAAATATTTTAGTATGAGGACCAGTTTGACTTCCAACATCCATGTAACAACTGGATACACCTGTAATCCCAGCATTGGGAGCAGACATGGGAGGATCCCTGGTACTCATTAGCTAGCCACTCTAGCCAAATCATTAAGTACCAGGCTCTCTGTAAGACCCTGTCTCAAAAAAAAAAAAAAAAGGGGGGGGGGGGGAATGATGGAAGAAGACAGCAGTGTCAGCCTCTGTTCACACATATGTACACACGTGAACATGTGCACACAGCCACAAAAATATTTTAAAACATTGATACCATTTTACTTATCAACATAGAGAATAATTCTTTACTATAAATTACCTATTTCACTGGGTGGTGGTGCACACCTTTAATTTCAGGAATTGGGAGGCAGAGGCCAGCCTGGTCTCTAGAGCAAGTTCCAGGACAGCCAGGGCTACACAGAGAAAGATTGTATCAGAAGTGGAGGGGGAGGGAGGAGGAAAGACAGAAAGACAGAGACAAGCAGAGAATGAGAATGAATGAATGAATGCCTGCCTGCCTGTTTCATGTTCATAATTTATCTACTTGTCTGAGTAAATGTCTTTTTATTGTTGGTTAGTTTAAGGGGCAGATCCATGTAGAGTTCTTAATATAGCATTGGATTTGAAGTATTTAAGACTTTTAAAATATTATTTCCATTTTTTTTATTTTTAGAGATTTTTCCCAGACAAGTAAATAAAGGTCAGGACTAGGAAGATGTATCTGTGGTTAGATAAGGCTTCTCTCTCTCTCTCTCTCTCTCTCTCTTTTTTTTTAAGATTTTATTTTTATATATATATATATATACATATATATATATATATATATATATATATACATATACATATACATATATATGAGTACGCTGTACTGTTTCGAGGCACACCAGAAGAGGGCATCAGATCCCATTACAGATGGTTTTGAGCCACCATGTGGTTTCTGGGAATTGAACTCAGGACCTCTGGAAGAGCAGTCAGTGCTCTTAACCGCTGAGCCATCTCTCCAGCCCTAGATAAGGCACAAAGACCTGGGTTTGAATCCCCAATACAGAAAAATCAGCCTGACAGCACTGGTCTGCAACCGTCGATGGAGGAAGGGCAGAGACACAAAGACTCTAGAACTCACTAGCCAGCTGGTCTAGTCAATTAGTGAGTTCCAGGTTCAATGAAAAAGCCTATCTCACCTTATAAGGTTGGAAGTGATAGAGAAGGTCTATACTAATGCATGAATGTGCACATTAGAAACAGTGTAGAGTTTCCCACAGTCTGGGTTTTACTGAGTACTTTTGTTGGGTGTCTTTTACATAGGATCTTCCCCTCTCTTTACAGTAAGTTGTTATTTAGATCCAAAGACTTGATCAGATTCAGAGTCAGTTCTTCAGGGCCTATAAGCAAGAATCCTTGGGAATTCTTGGGAATCCTAAGTTGTCCGTTAGGAATCTTGGTGTTAGCTTTGTTTTTCAGTTGTTTTAGATCCACTTTTTTCAACAGGTGATTTTCTAATTTTGTTAGTCATTAGCTGGAATTCTACAAGGAATAACCTTGAGTTACAGTTGGAGAGAGATTGTTTGCTTTCCTTTTATTACTAGATGTGTGGGATAATGAATGAGTGGGTCCTAGTCCTCCAGAGGTGTCCTCACAGTGAGATGTTTTAGCATTATTTCAAATACATGAGTTAGGCATATTAGATATCTTTTTATTAAGTACAGGCTTTGTTTTTGGTATTGGGGATCAAACCCAGAGCCTTGTGCCTGCTAGATAAGCTCTCTCTCACTGACCGAAATCTCTAGCCCTACAACTGTTACCTTTACTGATAACCTAAGTTCAACAGGTTTGTTTTGGTTTGGTTTGGTTTGGTTTTTTGGTTTTTTTGGCTTTTTCAAGACAGGGTTTCTCTGTGTAGCCCTGGCTGTCCTGGAACTCACTCTGTAGACCAGGCTGGCCTCGAACTCAGAAATCTGCCTGCCTCTGCCTCCCAAGTGCTGGGATTAAAGGTGTGCACCACCACCACCCGGCAAGTTCAGCAGTCTTTAGCTGTTGTCTTTTTTTCTGTTTTGAAAAAGATGGTCTAGGAGATGACCATGTTTATTTGCTGTCCTAGAAGCTGACTTAAACCTTTTTAAGGCAGAAATCAATAAGTCTTTTCTGTAAAGAATTAACCTGTAAATATCTCATGTTTTGTAAGCCATACAGTCTTTTGTCACAACACCACCACTACAGCAACATCCATAGATATTAATATAAATTAATTAGTGTAGCTATGTTCTAATAAAACTTGAAAGTTACTTGTAACTAAACCTTTTCTTTTAAAGATATTTTCATGTGGGGTGTGTGTGTGTGTGTGTGTGTGTGTGTGTGTGTGTGTGTGTGTGTAGGCAGATGCCATGGTAGCCTGTAGATGTGATATGTGTGTGTGTGTGTGTGTAAGCAGATGCCATGGTGGTAGTCTGTAGATGTGATGTGATGTGATATTTGGGTGGGGGGAGAAAGGAGATGTCATGGTAGCCTGTAGAGAGTTGGGTGGGGGGACTGGGGTAAGGAGATGTCATGGTAGCCTGTAGAGACTGGAGAGCAGCCTCATGTCAGCCAGCCCTCACCTTCCAGCTTACTTGAGGCAGTATCTGCTTGGCACTTCTCTGTGTCCTTACTCCAGCCTATACAGCCCTCAAACTTCCAGGACATTTTTCTGCTATCACCTCACATCTCATTGTAAACATGCTGGGTTTACAGACATAAGCAACTCTATTCAGATTTTACATGGATTCTGAGTATCCAAACAGGTCATCAGGATTGTGTATAAGCAAGCTAGTTTCCAGCCTTGATCATCATGTTCGTAGGTCATAAAGTATTGTATATTTTGATACATTTGGTGAAGTATTATATATTTTGCATTAAAAATGTAAAATTTGAGCTGGAAAGATAGCTCTGTGTTTAAGAGTTCACACTGCTATTGGAGACCACTAGATCAGTTCCCAGCATCCAACTAGGTGGCTGGCTCATAACCACCTGTGACTCCAGCTCAGAGAATCTGAACTATTGTTCTCTTTTAGTACTGACATGTACAAACCAGTACAAACACACAGATGTACACAGACTTTAGAAATCAATCTTTCCTTCCTTCTTTCCTCCCTCCCTCCCTCCTCCTTCCTCTCTCTCTCTTTCTCTCTCTCTCTTTCTCTCTCTCCCTTTCCCTCCCCCACCTCTCTTTCTCTCCCTCTCCCTCTCCCTCTCTCTCCCTCCCCCCCCTCTCTTCTCTGTCTCTCTTTCTTTCTCTTGTTTTTTTCAGACTTTTCAGACTGGGTCTCTGTATGTAGTCCTAGATGTCCTGGAGATCACTATGTAGATCAGGCTGGCCTTGAACTTAGATCGTCTTGCTTCTGCCTCCTAAAGACTAAGATTAAAGGTGTATACCACCATACTTGCTAAAAAATTTTAAATATAATAATAATAATAATAATAATAATAATAATAATAATAATTGGGTATGATAGCATGTGCTTTTAATCCCAACACTAAGGAGACAGATGCAAGTGGATTTGTTAGTTTCAGGCCAGCTGGAGCTACACAGTGAGGCCCTGTCTCAATTTAATAATTTAAAAAAAAAAAAAAAAAAAAAAAAAGGAAAACAGGCTATGGCTCAGTAGTAGAGTACTTACCTAGCAGGTACAAGGCCCTGGTTCCAACCTCTGCACTCCAGAAATGTAAAATCCATTCCTAGTTATAAACTATACAACTGTGGACTGTGGTTTATTGACTTATGTTCTGGGCAGCACTGGTTCCTGATAAATAGAGAATGGTAAAATTCTCTCTGGTAAGAGCACTCCAGGCACTCAGCATGGTCATACAGTCCTGGAACCCAGAAGCATGAGGAGCACCACGTGTTCAAGGCCAGTCTGGTCTACAAAGTGTATTCCACACCAGCCAGGGCTGCACAGTCAAACCCTACCTCAAACTATCTTATACTATTCATTCTTTCTAGACTTGGCTAGTAAGCAGACATTTTTACAATTAAAGTATATTTTTATACTATTCAGAATTCTTATTTCAGGCTACAGGACATATCCATCTTATTTGCTGTTAACGTTTATAATTGAAGACAGTGTGCTGTTAGACTGTAATCTTTTACAAAGCTGAGTTCAGGAAAACAGCATGTGTATCCCTGGCTGGGGGCCCTCGGCCTGTGTTGAGCCCATACACTGGCTGTTGTATTTACCCTCATCTCCTGACAAACCAAGTAGGGGTGCCTCAGACCTCTCTTCTGCCCTGAGCTCCCTCCATGGGAGACAGTACCGCTAATGGAGAGTGTCCTGTAGGCCTAGGCTTTTTGAGTTATTATGTGCAGACACTTCCTCCTGGGCTATTGCCCTTAACCACCCAGAATTCATCTTACTGGAGAACCTGACTTCCCGCTATGAGGTGCCTTGTGTCCTGGACCTCAAGATGGGCACACGCCAGCATGGCGATGATGCTTCAGAGGAAAAAGCAGCTAACCAGATCCGAAAATGTCAGCAGAGCACATCTGCAGTCATTGGTGTTCGAGTGTGTGGCATGCAGGTGAGTGTGCTCAGATAGTACCAGGGTATCCACTGTGGCGGACGGAGTATTCTGAAATGCTCATAAAAGTTCAAATTTGGGATAATTCCCCCTTGGAACTTCTCCCACTCAGTCTCCCCCACTTGTTCTTAATATATTCAGTATGCTTTATTTAAAACAGCAGACAGACTTAGTAGGGATACATCTCAGTAGAGAGTGCACCCAGTATGCACGAGGCTGTGGGATTAGTACCCAGAACCCAAAACAAAGCATTTCAACTGGCTGAAGTTAAGCTCAATGCTAGAGTGCTTGCCTTGTATACACAAGGCCCTAGATTTGATCTCCAGCTTTAAAAAAAAGAAAAATTACAAAGTAAAAAAAAAAAAAAACCCTAGATTTGGCCTTACCTGAATTTGTTGTTTTCTGGTTAAAAAAGAAAGCATGTATGCCTACTTGAGCCCCCTGAGGCTATTCTAGATGGCTGAGTCCATAGTATGTGTCCATATACTAGGATACAAAGTTAAACCACCTCTGTTGATCTAGTTGCAGAATAGGGGACTTGAATCTAGGTGATGGGCCTATCCTGGTGGGCTCCTGTGTGACTGATGTACTCAAGCTACAGGAACTCAGTAGCCAGTCACATCACCTGCATTCACACAATGGGTAGGCCTTGAAATGGCCCTTTGATCCTGACTTGCTGGTCTTTCTCACAGGTGTACCAGGCGGGCACTGGGCAGCTCATGTTCATGAACAAGTACCATGGGCGGAAGCTTTCGGTGCAGGGCTTCAAGGAGGCACTTTTCCAGTTCTTTCACAATGGGCGGTACCTGCGCCGTGAGCTTCTGGGCCCTGTGCTCAAGAAGCTAACTGAGCTCAAGGCCGTGTTGGAGCGACAGGAATCCTACCGCTTCTATTCAAGTTCCCTACTGGTCATTTATGATGGCAAGGAGTGGCCAGAAGTGACCCTGGACTCAGATGCTGAGGACTTGGAGGACCTTTCCGAAGAGTCGGCTGATGAGTCTGCTGGTGCCTATGCCTATAAGCCCATTGGTGCCAGCTCGGTGGATGTGCGCATGATCGACTTTGCACACACCACCTGCAGGCTGTATGGCGAGGACAGTGTGGTGCATGAGGGCCAGGATGCTGGCTATATCTTTGGGCTGCAAAGCCTGATAGACATTGTCACAGAGATAAGTGAGGAAAGTGGGGAGTGAGCTCGCTAGCTAGTCCAGTATGTGAGAGACTCTTTGTGTCCCCCTACAGCTGTGCTGTCGGGAAGCAGGCCAGTATGGCTAGGTGTTGGCCTCTGCAGCCTGGAGCTGATAGACAGTGGCCCCTGTGACTGACCCAACCCCCCCACCCCCAGCCTGAGCCGGCCCTGGATGTGCTCAGAGCCTTTTATTTATTTTAACTATTTCTTCAACATTCCACATTTGATGATGCAGATACCTCTTTCTTCCCTGAGTGTAAATGTTCTAATACAGATCTTTTTGTTTATTGTATATGGTGATGTTGTCATTCTTTCTAAGAGCATGCAGACTCCCTCCCAGCCCACGGAAGCCTTACCTTGTGTTATGGTCTCCCAGGCCTGGCACCCACTCATTACAAAGGCTTATCTCTGTCTAAAGTGTCCCAGTCTAGCTTCTTAGGCAGGTCACTGTGGTTTGTGCTGGCTTGGTCTCTACCACCCTTACACAAAAGTACAATTGGTATAGCTTTCCCCATAGCCCTATGCAGCTTAAGGAGAAGTTGGACAACAGGTCCTCCAACCCTTGGGTCCAGCTTTTTATTTCTCCTAGGTAATTGGCAGCAAGTAATTAATTGGCTGGTCATAGTAATTCAGACATCCTGGACCCCATGGTAGGGTCTGAAATAGCCACAAGTCTCTGGTCTATTGGAAGCCATGGACAGTCCTGCTTTCAACACCTGCTACCACTCCTACTCAGCAGTCCCATAACCACATCACTCTCACCCTTTACAAAGAACAGCCATCATACCCCCAAAGAGCTACCACTGCCGTGTGCCTGAAAGCTTCTGTAAGCGTGAGTGTGTGTGTGTGTGTGTGTGTGTGTGTGTGTACTTCTGTGAGTGCGCACATGTGCCAAAAATTGGCAGAAACATTTGATAGGGAAAAGCCAGAGTCTGGATATAAGGCAAGTCTTGTCTTGCCTGAACCTTCTGGCAGCTCCCCATATCCCACTGGGCCTACCTCCACCATGTCTAAAATAGATTAGTGAAGTCTAGGTGTAGTCTGGCTCATTTTTTTTATTAGATATTTTCTTTATTTACATTTCAAATGTTCTGCCCTTTCCTGGTTTCCCCTCCGAAAAAAAAAAAAAAAAAAAAAACAAACCACTATTCCCTCCTCCCTCCCCCTGCTCACCAACCCACCCTCTCCTGCTTCCTGGCCCTGGCATTCCCTTACACTTGGGCATAGAACCTTCACAGGACCAAGGGCCTCTCCTCCCACTGATAACCGACTAGGCCATCCTCTGCTACATATGCAGCTGGAGCCATGAGTCCCACCATGTGTACTCTTTCTGGCTCATCTTTTAAGTACTCAGTTAGGCAGAGGCAGTTGGATTGCTATTAGTTCAGGCCAGTCAGGCTGCTAGTATGACCCTGTCTTTGCGGGAGGGGTGGGGGGTGGGAGGGAGCCAGGTGTGGTGCCACCTGCCTAAGTCCCAGCATTTGGGAGGCAAAGGCAGATGGATCATTGGATTTAAGGCCAGCCTGGTCTACATAGTTCCAGAACAACCAAAACTACACAGTGAGAACTTGCCTTGGAAAACATCGTCTGATGGTGTGTGTATCCTGTGCCCCTAGATTCATGTTCTCAGTAGAGAGTATGCAAGGATCCTTTAGGCCCTCTTCACTAGGACTCAGGGATGTCAAGAATTTAAAGGTTTGGACGGCTATGCTGAATATTAAACTGAAGGTCAAGGATGAAGCTAAGGCTGATCTTGACCTTGGCTTTCTCCAGCTCTGCCTCCTGGATGCTGGGATTGTGCCACCATTCAGGACTAAAAACATGTTTTCGAAACCTCATGTGTTCAATCCCTACCCTATCAGCCTTCTGCCCTAACCCCTTCTTTTCCCAGAAGTGCCATTTGTGACGTTGAGGCAGGACAGGGTTAGGTAATAGACTGCCTTTAAAAACAGAAGATGCATGTATACACGCAGATTGATTTGTTATGAATAAATATGGCCTCAGGTCATAGACTTTTGAATCCTTTGTGACAACAAAATGGCAAAAGGGTAGTCACTGGCAAGTTGGGGCGTGGTCCAGAAGGGAGTGTTCAAATAGAACAGATGCAAGACTCAGGATAGGAAAGAAGCCAGTGGATATGAAGGGAGTGTATATGTGGTGAGTAACAAAGATACATTTTTGGACAGTACGACCTGGTTTTGTCCCTTGTCCTCCACACTTGTCCACCCACCTCAGCGACAGAGGAGGGACTTTATACTAAGGCACCGTGAGGCCTAGATGCGCTGAGGAGACCCCTCCCCAGGAAGAACTTCCAAATGTCTGATCAGGATGCCCCAAAGCAAAGCACCATATCCAGTCCCCGGGGACACACTGGCTATAAGCATCCTTCTTCAGGAGGTGGGAAGGAACGCAGCGCTTGCACCTGAGCCGGGAAAGGAAGAGGAAGGCCAGGAAGAAGGGGAGTTAGGACCCTAAGTCAGCTGACTGGAGTCAGGCCTGAAGGAATGAGAGACTCAGGGGCACCATCCCGCCCAGTCAAACCTCCCCGGGCCGCGAGGGGGCGCGGCGCTCCAATGCCGGAGTCGACTCGCTCCGGGGGCGGGGTTCCTGCGGTCGCGCATGCGCAAGCGTGGCGTGTCACGGGGCGGGGCGGGGCGGCGCGGCACTCAGGGCCTGGCTCCCCGGCACCGCGCCGCAACCTTCATCGTGTAACCAGCTCCGGCCCGGCGCAGCGCGGCCCGGCCCGGCCTCATGTACCGCGCGCTGTATGCGTTCCGCTCCGCGGAGCCCAACGCCATGGCGTTCGCTGCAGGCGAGACCTTCCTGGTGCTGGAGCGCAGCAGCACGCACTGGTGGTTAGCGGCACGGGCGCGCAGTGGCGAGACCGGCTACGTGCCGCCTGCCTACCTGCATCGCCTGCAGGTGAGTGTGTGCCTCCCTCCCAGGCCTCTCGACCGAACCCCTTCACCAGCACGCAGGACCGATCCAGGAAGCTCAGTCAGATCCTTTGGGACTTCTACCAGACAAGGAGTTTGAGAATCTGACCTTAAGTCCCAAGAGCCGTTAGGACTGAGACCCCTCCGGGGGGTTTGGGGACTGTCCGCACCCACCAGAGACTAGGCCTTTGACATCTAACCGCAGGCCTGGGAAAAGCTTAATTCTGGAACCGGGACTTCAGGCTCTCTCTCATCCATAATAAGAGCCTCCATCTGCATAGAATTCTCGAGCTGGATCCAGAGGCTCCCAGTCCATTCATTACCCAAGTCCCTTAAACCTCCAAACCCTTATTCATTCCCCTTCCCTGAATCCCTAGGATGCCCGTCGTCTCCCTGTCAATTTGTAGCCTCCACCTTTAACCGTAAAGATCACTGTGCCCACCACTGATTGTGCCACCTCATACACCACCTGTTTCCTCAACCACCCTCCAGGTTCTTAGTCCCCATCCCACCCACACACTTGGACCCCAGAGCCACAGGCATTCCTGTCCCTTATGCGATTCCCAATTCCTGTAGTATCTCTGTATCCTGAACCTGCCCACTTATCAAGCTCTCCCCAAGGACAGTTTCCCCAATCCTTTAGGAACCAAGGCTCCTGGCCCCTGCTGACAGTCTGTCAGCCTCCACTTCCCCCAAGCCTCCACTCCTGACTTCTCCCGTTTCCTTCCTCTGATATCTGGGCGCTCCATCCTGGAATGGGAGCTGTCCACACTGTGAGGAAGTGAGCCTCCTCCATGGCTTCCCCCGCTCTGAACATGGCCTGGTCTTCTTCCAGTGGAGCCTGCTCCAGTTCCTGTTTGCTCAAGAGCAATCCTGCTGCAGTGTCTCCAGCTAGCCTGTCCTGACTGCAGGAGGAAGGGGGACCCAGGGCAGTCTGCGCTGTTCCAGACTCCTGCCCTGCCCTAGTCCCTAGCTATGGAAACATCCTGTCCCGGCCCAGTTAAGAACAGAAATACTGTGATAAATTTGGAAATGTCATCTGGTCTTGCTAAAGGGACCCTTGGTTCTAGGGTCCTCCTCACAGACCCTCAGTCTTCTCTAAAGGTGTTTGGGGTGAGAAAAATCTAAACTGTGTCACACCCAGTTCAGCCTTTGGAGCACCGGGGGTCTCTTTGGAGACTTTTTGGGGAAGCACCACCTCTTTGTCAGGGCCTGTGGAGCCTCTGCTTTAGCCAGGGTCAGTGGGACTGGGGGTTTGGGAAGGAAAGAAAGGCCCCTTCTTTCTCTGATCACTTCCTGTTTCTTCTGTCATACCCCTAGTCTCAGTTCCCCTGACTCTGAATTTCTGTCTCATTTTTACTCCACCTGGTGTTTGCCCTTCTTTTCCAAAACTTTCTGTCACTGGAGCTGTGTCTCCCCGCCCCACCCATGTACCCTCACACCTTCTGCTACCTGAAGGACTTTGCTGAACCCTAAATTTATCTGACCCTATCCAGGGACTCTTCTTAAACTCACGCTGGAACTAAACATGATGATTTAAGTCTACAGTCTTGAGACTTTGGGAGGATTTCCATGAGTTCCAGGCCAGTCTGGGCCAACATAGCAACTTTCAGACCAGCTTGGGCTGCAGAGATTCTCATCTCAAAAGATCAGCCACCCAGCCAACCAAAACAACAACGAAACCGTGCCCCACAGTGTGCTTAGGCCTGCTTGGAGTTCCTGTCCCACAGCTGGCCAGCCCCACCGCTGTAGTCCACATCTCCCTCCATGCCAGACAGTGGAGTACAACCAACTCCTGGGTTACTTAGGATAGCAACATAGGCCAGGAATCAGGCCAGTCTCTCAAGTCCCTCCTTTACCATAAGCAGAGTGCCTTCCCAAGGTGGTCTGAAAAAGTGGTAGGACAGCTTGGGAGAGTGGAAGGGAGGCCATTTTGATCCCTTCTTACCTCCCAGTGCTTGGGAAAGTCCCTATGGGGACAAGGCTGTTTTGGAGTGTGACCTTGGTTTTGTGAAGGATCAGCATCCAGAGTGACTGATTAAGGATTCCAGAGAGTCTTCCTTTTGGCATCTCACACTGGGCTCTGAGCCAAGCCCGAGGATAGGCTAGGTTTACACTCCCGGTCCCAGTCTGGGATTCCTGTGGTGTCTCTCTAGACCTATAGTTTTTTAGAATTGTCTTTGCCAGGAGCCTGTATATGGGAGCCTCTAAATGTAAAATTCCGTCACAGAGTCCCAAGTGACACGATTTGAGCACTTCATTCTGTATTCCATTTTGGCTGTCTTCTAGTGTCCAGAATTCTAGGCTAGTTCCAGATTGGGCTGGATCTGGGCTGATCGATCCCACTTGGCACCCAGGTCTAACTACCCACCTACCTTTAGGGCATGGAGCAAGATGTCCTCCAAGCTATTGACCGTGCCATTGAGGCTGTGCACAACGCAGCCATGCGAGATGGCGGCAAGTACAGCCTGGAACAGCGTGGAGTCCTTCAGTGAGTAACTGGGAGTGGAGGTAACGCTCTCCCTTGAGCATGCTGGTGGGGTACAGCCTGGAACAGCGTGGAGTCCTTCAGTGAGTAACTGGGGAGTGGGGGTAATGCTCTCCCTTGAGCATGCTGGTGGGGTACAGCCTGGAACAGCGTGGAGTCCTTCAGTGAGTAACTGGGGAGTGGGGGTAACGCTCTCCCTTGAGCATGCTGCTGGGGAGGCTCCTTCAGTGGGGCCAGAGACACTGTGGAGGCAATACTAGGGTAAGTGTGAGGTCCCACAGGGTGGAATGGATGATGGGAAAGATGGAGGATGAGGGGCCTGTGCTGTGAGGTCCCAGAATCCCACAGGAGGTTTTAAAAAATATTTAGTTTAGAATGTATATACGAAAAACAGTATATATGTGTATGTGTGTGTGTGTGTGTATGTGTGTTTGTGTGTACTTTGGGAGTAGGGAGGAGCCTTCCCATCACAGTCTGTCTGTCTGTCTGTCAGGAAGCTTATCCACCACCGGAAAGAGACCTTGTCTCGAAGGGGCACCTCAGCTTCCAGTGCTTCGGTTATGACCCCATCCACCAGTGACCACCATTTGGACACTGCTGTATCTAGGCAGCCCAATGGGGTGTGTCGAACTGGGTTTGAACGGCAGCATAGCCTGCCCAGTTCTGAGCATCTCGGGACAGATGGAGCTCTCTACCAGGTATGGGGTGAGGGTATCTTTTGGAAGGTGTGTGGGACTAAGACTTCATCCAGAGATTCAAAAGGTCTGCTCGGGTCACAGGTGCAGCTGGCAGCCTGTCCTCCCCATTCTGCTCTCTCAGGTCCCACCACAGCCTCGACGAGCAGCTCCTACCACCCCACCGCCACCAGTGAAGCGCCGAGACCGTGAGGCCCTGGTGATCTCAGGGAGTGGTGAGAGGGCCAGGCTTGGGTAATTGGGATGGGAATACCCTGCACTTGGAATGGTTGCTCTCCCCATGTTGGGCAAATGGGAACTCTGAACTTGGGGTAAATATAGAGTTCCTATGTTTGGGCAGTTGGGGCTTCCAGGCTTGATGAGGAGATAGGGCCCAACGGAGGAACTGGGTCTTGTACTAGGGTCAGGTTCTCTAGGCCAAGAAGCATGGGGCTCCCCAACAGGTTGCCCCAGCATAGCTTTTACTTTTTGTTCACAGGTGGCCGCACAACCATACCCTCTGGAGGTAGTTCTGTGTCTAGTGGTTCATCAGCCAGCAGCACCTCCATGGACACACTCTATTCTGGCTCCAGTCCCTCTGAGCTAGGGCCCAGCTGCTCACCCACGCCCCCGCCTGTACCTCGCCGAGGTGCCCACACTACTGTGTCCCAGGCCCAGCCCTCTCCCTCCAAGGCACCATCCCCTGAACCCCCTACAGAGGAGGTGGCAGCTGAGACAAACTCAGCCCCTGATGACTTGGAAGCTCTGGATGCCCTGAGCCCTGAGAGCGCAGAGGAGAAGCCAGCTGCTGAGGCAGTTGTGCCTAGGACCATTGGGGCAGAGCTGATGGAGCTTGTGCGGAGAAACACGGGTCTGAGCCACGATTTATGTCGTGTAGCCATTGGTGTCGTGGTGGGTCACATCCAGGCCTCCGTACCAGCCAGCTCACCTGTCATGGAGCAGGTCCTCCTCTCGCTGGTAGAGGGCAAGGTGAGGGTGGGCAGCATGGCCAAGGAGCCTTCCCGCCCTCAGCCAGCCTGCTAGTCCCACCCCGCTCCTGCCCTCACACCTATGTCCAGGCTGTGTGACAGGTATCTGTCAAGCTCTGGCCCTTGGCTTTTACTGTGCTGGGTATTAGAGTCATTTGAGTTGACCCATGAAGGAGAAAGGGAGAAAGGATGTTCTAGACAGAGGCTCAGCTTTTGTAAAGGCCAAGAGACAGGACCGAGCATGGCTTACAGGAAGGAAGAAGGTGATGGCATGTCTGGATCACAGGCAGTGTGGGAGCCCGTGAGCCTAAGGCACGTGATAAGGGAGACCAGGAGGAGGTGGGACTAGGGGAAGCTTCCCATCACCTGGAGGGGTTTCCCACTGGTGCTGCTTCTGTCTTTGTGATTCCGGATGCAGGGAAAGGAGAGAGACAGCGTGTGGCTGAGAGACCAGTGCCTTGCTAGCCTTGACAATGTAGGGAAAAGGAGGCTCGGCGAGCTTTGATGGAGGCTCGGCGAGCTTTGATAGTGGCTTAGGTGCCAACTTGGATGGTAGTGAGTGATGTGGGCATTTCAAGATGGCTGTGGTCCTTTGTCAAGGTTAGGGCGCTGATGTTGGGTCTGGGTGCTGCACACCTTTGATCCCAGCACTCAGGAGGCAGAGGCAGGTAGATCTCTGAGTTTGAAGCCAGCTTGGTTTACAATATAAATTCTAGGACAGCCAGAGAAACTGTGTCTGTGGAAAAAAAAAAAATAGGTCACTGGTCAGGAGAAGGAATCGGGGTAGTGAGTCCTGACTATGTGATGGGGTTTGAGTGGGCCAGAGGTGGTCCTGAGGCTCCACCTGTGATTTCTGGTTGGAGTGAATAGAGGGCAGTAGGACAGTTGAGTATGCCTGTGCAGAGCATAGCAGCCGTGTCTAGTACAGCAGGCCTAGTGTTACATTGTGTGGAGTAGGAATGAGGATGGATCCTGAGTCACATTCAGGGAGTGACAGAGTTCATGCCTGCCTCTTGGGAGCTGCTCATCCAGTCCTGGGGTGAGAGTTGGGATGTTGGAAATTCCCACAGCTGAGTGTTGAGCAGCGTCCTGTGCCAGGAGGTCGGGACTAGAGTTGGCCTACACGGTGTGAATTTTGTGGGACCTCAGTTCAAAGAAAGTTAAGCTTAGAGGGGCCAGGTCTTGGGGGCTTCCTGGAGCTGGTGATGTGCAGAGGTCTTGGGGGCTTCCTGGAGCTGGTGATGTGCAGAGGTCTTGGGGGCTTCCTGGAACTGGTGATGTGCAAAGGTCTTACTGAGCCATGCTTTGCCTTCTTCCCCCAGGACCTGAGCACAGCCCTACCCTCAGGGCAGGTCTGCCATGACCAGCAGAGACTGGAAGTGATCTTTGCAGACCTGGCTAGAAGAAAGGATGACGCCCAGCAGCGCAGCTGGGCGCTGTATGAGGACGAGGATGTCATCCGCTGCTATCTGGAAGAACTGCTGCACATCCTGGTATGGGGTAGGAACCCTCATGGGTCTGGCAGTGTGGGAGCAATGAGCCTTCCCTGTACCATCACTCTTTCACCCTTAGGTCTCTTCTGCTCATGCGTGCTCACACTGGGTGACGCTCACTCTCTCTCTTCCCTCCAGACGGACGCAGATCCTGAAGTTTGCAAGAAAATGTGCAAAAGGAGTGACTTTGAGTCTGTCCTAGCCTTGGTGGCCTATTACCAAATGGTATGTGTAAGACAGGGGAGGGACACAGAGGCATGTGGGCAGAAGTAAGGGCACTGAGCACACAGGTTCTTCTGCCAGGAACACCGAGCATCACTACGGCTGCTGCTCCTCAAGTGCTTCGGTGCCATGTGCAGCCTAGATGCAGCAATCATCTCCACTCTGGTGTCTTCTGTGCTACCTGTGGAATTGGCACGGGACATGCAGGCCGACACACAGGGTGAGATAGAGGTGGGACACTCCTTACCACTTGGAGACTGTTCCCACCATCTGCCGGGGACCCCTGGCCTTGCTGACTACCTTCCTTTCCCCCTCAGACCACCAGAAGCTCTGTTATTCCGCCCTTGTTCTGGCCATGGTCTTCTCCATGGGAGAGGCGGTGCCTTACGCACACTATGGTAAGAAAGCAGACCCCTAAGCAGTGAATGCAAGGTCCCAGAGGTAGGAACCGTGCATGTCTCAAGGGCCTGGAGACCTACTGACTAGAAGACGGTATTCTTAGGGCTCACAGAAAGCCAGGGAGGCTGGATTGTATGGGGAGCAAAAGTTGGATCTGTAGATTTCCCTATGCTGTTCTTTCAGAACACCTGGGTACACCCTTTGCCCAGTTCTTACTAAGCATCGTTGAAGACGGCCTTCCAATGGACACCACAGAGCAACTGCCAGACCTCTGCATGAACCTGCTTCTGGCTCTCAACCTGCACCTGACAGGTGGGGTGGGACCCATCTGCAAGGAGACTGACCAGAGCGGGGCCTTGCGGGCTTTTGTACCTACACTCTTACCTTGTCTCCATCCACGTCTTTCCTCAGCTCCTGACCAGAATGTCATCATGGCTGCCTTAAGCAAGCACACCAATGTTAAGATCTTCTCTGAGAAGTTGCTTTTGCTTCTGAACAGAGGGGGTGAGAGCCTAGAAGTCTGCACACGTGCCACTCGGGTGCACACTTGACTCTGTCACGTGCCTCCTTTGACTCTGTAAACCCTTGTCTCCTAGACGATCCTGTACGTATCTTTAAACATGAGCCCCAGCCACCACACTCTGTCCTCAAGTTCCTGCAGGATGTGTTCAGCAGCTCTGCCACAGCCGCCATCTTCTACCACACAGACATGATGGCGCTTATTGACATCACTGTGCGCCAGATTGCAGACCTGTCACCTGGAGACAAGGTGACTGGGGGCTGCTGCAGAGAGGCTGGGAGATAAACAGCAACTTAACAAAAAAGGGTGACTGTGACATTGAGTGGAGATGAGGGGGCGGGGCTGCTGCCGCCAGAGCCAAGTAAGTGTGGAAGGCTACTCAGAAACCAGGACGTGGCAGCCAGCTGTGTGGCAAATTGGAGCAGGATGTCTGAGGAGAGTCGGGATTGCTTCTCAGAAGAGGAAGCAACTCACTGCCTTCCTATGAGAGCAGAGTGGAAGCCAGGAAGCCCAGGGCAGGAGTGGGTGGTGAAGTAGGCCAGGCTTGGGGTGTGTTGCAAGTAGGCCCAGAAGAGCCTGCTTCTGGATTGGTTTTGAGCAGGTAGGTGGATAGATGATTGTTAATGGAAGAGGCCCAAAGAACTTCTTAGGGAAAGATAAAAGTTGTGTTTTGAATGAGTCAAGATCGAGGACAAGCCAGACAGTGTGGTGGCACACACCTTTAGTTCCAGCGCTCAGGAGGCTGAGGCTGAATCTCTGTGAGTTTGAGGCCAGCCTGGTCTGCAGATCAAGTTTTAGGACAGCCAGGGCTACACAGAAAAACCCTGTCTGGAAAAACCAAATTTAAAAAAAAAAAAAAAAGATTGAGGACGAGGGCTGGGGCTAGAGCTCTGTTGATAGAGCACTTGCCTTGTATACCTGAGGCTCTGACTTCAGTCCCTAGCACTAATAAAATACAATGCTTAGGAGACATTGAAGTGCTAAGGCATCAGGGAGGCAGTGAGTGAATTGGGACTAGGGATGTGTAGAGTCATGTGTGGAGACATGACAGAAAACCTAGGACAGGGTAGTCCCCTAGGAAATGAAATGGATGCAATCAGCAGGAGCTTAAGCTGTGACTCAGCAGGCTCAGCTAAGGAGAAACCCAGGAGCAAACCCAAGTGTGTGCTGAGAGGAGTCACACTGTTAGGAGCTAGGGTGGAGTAGAGAACTAGGCTTTGAATTTCCACATGGAAGCCGGTGACTGGCAAGCACTGCTGGTGTGGTGGAGGGAATCAAGTCTGAATGGAAAGTGTGAGGAATTTTAAGTTTCTCCGCTGGGAGAGTGGAGATGGGGACAGACTTGGGAGCAGTAAATGAAGGTGACCAATTCAATGTACGTACAGAGAAACAGAAAAACAGGGACAGGCCTAAAAGGAGACCATGGGATGGATCATGGAGGGTCTTGTAAGGTGGGAGGTGCTGTTACATGCCCTGGCCTGGGCCAAGGCTCCAGTAAGCATAGAGAAATGGACCATGTGTTGAAGAGACTGGGCCACTGCAGGAGGTGCACAGATGAGGCAGGAGACTGACAGTGGATTCTGTTTGTTCTAGTGAGGACAGGGGGAGGGAAGGGGAAGGGGAAGGGGAAAGGAAGAGGAAGGGAAAGGGGGAGGGGAAGGGAAGGGCAGGTGCTTCGAGCAGGAGACAGCACAAGACCAGCTGCTTGGGCTGCTTAGAGTCAAAGGGCAGAAGATAAGCCTTTCTGTACTATAAGGACAGAAAGCAGAGGTCATCAGGGGGTTGGAAACAGGTGAATCAAAGAGGACACATGTGTTCCAGGCCTCACTCGATCAACTGATCAAACTGTTTCCTTCCTAAAGAGCATGGGAAGCAGTGTATCTTAGGCATGATGGGGGAAGCTGATGAGTTTGGTGGGAGATGTGTGGATTTGAAGTGACTGAGATAAGTAGGAGATGACAAGCAGGCAATTGGACATTCTTGTTGGGCACTCTCAGGAGAGATCTGCATGAGATGTATGAGAGCAGATTGCTGTTTCTGGTCATGGGTGTAATTAAGATCTTCTGGGGCAAGAGACGTCGAGAAGCCAGGGCTCTGATTGTCAACACATGGTACCTAGGAGACCTGGCACTAAAGGACTGGCAAGACCAGGGCAGCCACATTCTGGGATGTGTGGCTGGAATGTCTCATTCATTCTCCAACAGCTTTTAGAGCCATTTAGTGTTGAGTAAATTAATTAGCAGTGCGAGCTGCTTTGTTGTCCCGTAGTCCAGTGGACAGTAGTGGCCAGTCCCCCTCTGGGGGCAGCTGCAGTACTATTCCAGGGATTGCTCAACCAGCCTGCTCTTCCTACAGCTGCGCATGGAGTACCTCTCCCTGATGCATGCCGTGGTCCGCTCCACACCCTACCTGCAGCACCGGCATCGGCTGTCAGACCTGCAGGCTACACTGCGGCGCATCCTCACTGAGGAAGAGACCTCACCCCAGTGCCAGATGGATCGCATGATTGTCCAAGAGATGTACAAGGAATTCCCGGACCTGGGAGAGGTCCCCAGCTAGCACTTCTCTTTACTCCCTTCTCTGCAGCCCTGGGAGGGTGCAGAGAACTCAGGGGCTCTAAGGTTGTTTTGCACCGACATTGCAAGGTGATAAAAGATTAGAAGGGACCTGAGCTGGGCCCCTTACCTAAAGTAGAGTCAGGGTAAGGGGCCAGATGTAGGATTGGGGACCACAGTCTGGGGACTATATTGGGGCAGAGGAAATGTGCAAGCTGAAGATCCTCTGTTTGCTGGTAGGCTGCCTCTTCAGCATGCCACCCCCATCCCCCATACCCATGTGCATACCCAGAGTCCTGCTGCTGCCCCAGGCTGAGCCACTGCCATCCCTACCTGCTGTCTGGTCTGTGTCTTGACCCTCAGCAAGCCATGTCCTTCAGGTGAGGGAGGCGCCTCTGCCAGCTCTGTTCTTTGCCTTAGCTTTGCAGTGAGTGTTGCTCATGTGCAGCCCTCACCCCTGAGGGACTGCTGTCCCCTGACCCCCTGCTTTCAGCCCCAGAGGCCTTGGCCAGGCTGTTGCCTTGAAAGCGGGATCCTAGAGACAGGCCATCCGTCCTGCAGCCCCATGGGACAGGATGATGGTGCTGAGAAAGCCAATGATAGAATCTATTTTCTCTGGAAAAAAAAAAAAAAAGAGTAGGCCAAAAGCCATGTGTATTTTCCTATGTACTACAGCTCACCTTCAGAAATAAATTACAGGCACCAGGAACTGGGCTTCCCTGTATGATCCTGTGGGGAGACAACGGGAAGGGTGGCAGGGGCTCAGGACCTCACAGCTCCAGCTTAAACTGATATCTCAGCCCAAAGAGGTGATAGTCCTTGACAAGCCTGGCTTTCCTGCTGTGCTTCCTCTAGGGCCAACCACGTGCCCTGGGGCACACCTGTAGGTATCTATCCCTTGTGGGTTCCATTCCTATCTTCTTGGCCATGGTGGTACACATCTTTAATGCCAGCACCGCACCGGGGAGGCAGAGACAGGCAAATCCCCACACTCAGCCTAGTTTACATAATTCCCACCATCCAGGGCTGTACAGTGAGAGCCTCTCTCACTAAAAATACAGGAAAATAAAGTTAGGGACTCCTGCAGTTACAGCTAGTCTCTGGTGCTCCCTCTCTCTTCCCCTCCATCTTCCTCTTATGGAGCATCCCACATGCTCCCTGCACCGTCTTAGGCCGAGCAGACCCCTCTCCCAGCTCTGCTCTCCCTGAGCATGCTGGCCTGATTACCATCCTCTTGTTATTTGGTCCACCATCATTCCTCTGTTTTGAAACCTCAGCGGAGATTTTATAATTTTTATATTCTGGAAGAATATGTTCACCAGCACGTGGTTAAGTGTACATCCCTGCTTTATTAGAGACAGATTGATTTAAAAACAAAAACCTGTTCTCTCTCAGGTCAGCACAGTAGCTCTCACTAGAAGTGGGCAGGGGAAAACGAGGGCCCACGGGCAAAGTCTGGCTCTTGTGGCGGCGTTCCTTACCAGCAGCCCTATTCCTCATACAGACCTACACATGCAGAATTACAGTAGGCTTCTGAAGGCAGGGACTAGAGAGATGACTTAGTTGATAAAGTGCTTGCCACCTCAGCATGGAGGCCTGAGTTTGGATTCTCAGCATCCATGTAGAAAGCCAGGTGTGGTGGCATGCAATTGAGTTTAAACCCCGGGCCCACGTGGGTGGCAGAAAGAGCCAACTGCAAATTGTCTTCCACATGTGTGCTGTACTACGTCCCTGTGTACATTCACACACAAAAAATAATTAAATGCAATTTAAAAAGTGGAGGGTGGAAGGTGGAGAGATGGCCCAGTGCTTAAGAAAGTAAGAACACTCACATTCTTGGGGAGGACCCTAGTTCAATTCCACCACCCACATCTGGAGACTCCCAACCGGCCTATTAACTCCTCCAGCTCCAGGAGATCCAGTGCCCTCTTCTGGCCTTTTCCAGCACTGCACAAACTCAATAACTACACACACACACACATACACACACACACACACACACACACGACACACACGATTAAAAATGAAGAAAAATTCTTTTTTTTTTCTTTTTGGTTTTTCGAGACGAGGTTTCTCTGTGTAGCCCTGGCTGTCCTGGAACTCACTCTGTAGACCAGGCTGGCCTCCGAACTCAGAAATCTTCCTGCCTCTGCCTCCCAAGTGCTGGGATTAAAGGTGTGCAGCTGGAGAGGTAGCTCAGCAGTTAAGAGGATCAGCTGCTCTTGAAGATGGCTCTGGTTCAGTTCTCAGCACCCACCCAGCGGCTTACACCTGTAACTCCACTTCCAGGGATCTGGTGTCCTGTTTTGACCTCTGCAAGCACCAGACACAATGTAGTGGACATACATCCATGCCAGCAAAAAATTCATACACATGAATACTTTAAAATGTAAGTAGAAATTTAAAGACACACAGAGCAATAGAGAAAAACACTTTGCTACCATCCTCCTGCCTTGTGGTGTAGACATACACCCAAACAGAATGCATTCAGCAGGCACAGGAGAGGCTCAGATCCTCAGGCCTCAACAGTTGCTCAGGAAAGGGAGGCAGGGACATTTCAAAGGAAAACTGGGGTAGAGAGGATCTTAGCAATCTTCTGGGCACTGTCCTTCCTATTGGCTCAGTCACAATGCTGAGCTCACAGGCTCCAGGTGGAGGGCCACAGCCTGCTCACTGCTCTTTGCCCTGAGATATTTTGCCTCCTCTGTCACATCCAGAGTCAATGACACTGATTTCCAGCCACAACTGCTTTCACTTGTGTGCTGCAAGCACGAAACCATTACCCTCAGGAGACGACAGAATCCAGTGAAAAGCAGAGGGTTCCCAGGAAGCTGAGGCAGGAGCATTGAGGCAGCATCTGCTGTTGGCTGTGATGTACACTCTGACTTTGTGGGAAGAGCTGGGCTGATCTGTGCTCTGAGGGCTGGCTCCTAGATAAACAATGTATAGGTTCATGAAGCCCACACTCACATTTGCAAGATTATCCAAGCGGTCCTGCATGTTCGTAGGAGATACAGAAGTTCTAGCCGGGAGTTACATAAGTATTGGGTACTGTTCCCAAACATTCTAGTGGGAAGGGCACTGGGGTGGCAGAGGCAAAACCCCCTCAGCAAACACCCTGGCAACAGTCTCATAACATAAAATTGTAGCTGTAAAGGTAGATTATGGTGAGCCAAAAGAGTCCTATCAGGAAGAGAAGTTTTTGAGACAACACCTCTCTAGCTGCTTGGACAGGTCAATGTGGGATGTGACTAGGCAGAAGAGAGATTGAGGGACAGAGAGCACTTAGCTCTGCCAAGAAAGGATAATATTTGGATGGGACTGAGAAGCAAACGGGGGCAGTAGGAATAACTGAGCAGTATTTTGAACCAGAAATGGCACCTAACGTGGGTGCAGAAAGGTCTGGCCCATGTGGACATGCACTGAACCCCAAAGCTACTCCTGCACAGCTTATTTGAGGGGCAGAGAGTTCAGCTCTGTCCTCAAAAGACATTGGCTGAGGCTGCAATGAGAAGAAATCTGTTTTTTCTTCTTTTAATATATCTGTTTGTACTATAGTGTGTGTGAGTACACGTGTGCAGGAGCATATGCAGAGAGAGGCCCAAGCACAGGGCCCCCACAGCTCTTAACTTTATTCACTGAAGCAGAGTCTCTCAGTTGAACCCAGAGCTCAGCAATGCAGCTAGAATGACTAGCCAGATGTTTCAAAGATACCCATCTGCCCTCTGAACTTGAGAATTATGAACAGGCTGTCACATCCATCCACTATTCATGTGCGTGCTGGAGATCTGAATTCTGGTCCTCACACTTATACGAGAGGTGCTTTAGCTGCTGAGCCATCAACCTAGTCTTTCCCCCTTTTAACGGAAGAATAGCACACCATGACAAGTGCACTATTCAAAGAGCATGACTTGCACCTTTTCGTGAGTTTCCTGGCTATTCAGTTTCTTTCCCTTGTTCTGCTTATTTAATCGTTTATCCATATATCTACTGATTTGTGTATTCTTTATTGACTTGTATATGTATTCAACATGAGTCCTTAGATTTTATACTTCCATATAGTCTGTCTGTCCATCCATCCATCCAATCTATCATCTGTCCATCAAGATCTATGTTGCTTAGCATGAATAACTTTCCTATTTCAGTCTTCAAAGAGGCTGAGTCTGTAGGACCACAGGACTGCGCTGGGTTGGTTACCATTCTCCTATTGTTGTTATTGTTGCTATTGTAATTTGAAATATGGTCTCACTATCTAGCCCTACCCAGCAGGTAACTGATATCTTACTATCTCAGCTCAGTTCTGGACTGCAGGCATGTAACACACCTGACTGGCTCCCTTCCTAATATTGCCAGTGAATAAGAATAACTTGTTAATTGGAACTGGGTGTGGTAACACACACTTTTAATCCCAGCACTGGGGAGGCAGAGGCAGGTGGATCTCTTGAGAGTTCAAGACCAGCCTGGTCTACAGAGTGAGTTCCAGAACAGCCAGGGCTATATGGAAAAACTCTATCTTAAAACAAAACAAAACAAAAATAATAGGTTCTGTAAACAATTGGTCCATTTCTCCAGTCCTATGTCCAACAACTTTTTAAAGCTCACTTTAACAATTTACTTTTAGTGAGGCTGGAGTTAAGAGCATTTGTTGCAGAATGCCCAAGTTTCAGTTACCAGCACTCCCATGGCAGCTCACAGACATCTGTAACGTTACCTCTTGGGGATCTGATGCCCTATTCTGACTTCTGCAGGCACCAGACACATGTGTTGCACATAAATGTATGCAGGCAATACACTCAAATACATCAGATAAATCTAATACACAAACAAAATACCAATTTACCCTTAGGGTCCCTTGGATTTTTAAATTTTATTTTTAGAACAGGGTCTCCTGAACTCTTTGTGTCTGAAGACCCTGAACTTCTGCCTGTCCTTCCTCTACCTCTTGAGTGCTAGGATTACAGGCACGTCTACCAGAGCTGGTTTATTCAGCACTGAGGATCCACCCCAGGGCTTCTTACATAGGCAAGCACTCTACTACCTGCTCACCCTTTCTTTGGGTTTTTTACTCAATCATATTGACCACGGACACAATTTTTCCGTCTGAGCCTCCATATTCTTTTAAGTTGGTTTTCTTGTCCTACCACACTAATTGCCTAGGTCCTCTAACATACTAAGGCTGTGGTCATGAATGTAAAATGAGACCAATTAGCAGAATTTTGAGGTTTTTTTCCACAGCAGTCCTCAACAGCTCCAGATTGGAGAGATTTATGCTCTATTTTAGGCCAGTTTGGTTATAGCCCAGTGAAAAGCTGAGGAGTTACAGCCAGGATTATGTGTGCTTGTTTTGTTTTGTTCTGAGACAGGGTTTTGTTCTTAGTGTGTAGCAGAGGCTGGTCCCAAACTCAGAGATCTACCTGTCTCTGTCTCTTGGGTACTAGGATTAAAGGCCTGTGACACCACATCACAAGATTCTCTCTTTTGTTTATGGTGCTGGGGATTGAACTCAGGGCCTTAGTGTGCAGAATATGTACAAATTCTACAAGGAAATTCTAATGGAAAAGATTAGGACCTGGAAAGCTCACATCACTACTGTCTGGTCTTACCCTACATCAGGGTCTCTGAAGCTGGGCGGTGGTGGCTCACGCCTTTAATCTCAGCACTTGGGAGGCAGAGGCAGGTGGATTTCTGAGTTCGAGGCCAGCCTGGTCTACAGAGTGAGTTCCAGGACAGCCGGGGCTATACAGAGAAACCCTGTCTCGAAAAAACAGAAAAAACAAAACAAAACAAAACAAAAAAACAAAACCCATCAGGGTCTCTGAGACCTGCGTAGACCCTGCAATTGGAACTATCGAGGAGAAATGACCATGAACCACCTGGAGGTCTTACTTGTTCCTAGGAGGTGAGGACAAAGCTGGCCTTGGAAGCAGAGGGAGGAAATACCACTAGCATTTTATTTGAAAATGTGGATGGGTTTCTCTGGAGTGGAGTGGCAAGTAGAGGTCAGAGGACAACTTTGTGGGGTCGGTCTTCCACTCTTAACACGAGTTCCAGGGATCAAACTCGGGTACTCAAGCTTGGACATCAAGCACCTTTACCAGCTGAACCATCCTGCTGTCTTTCCAGAAGTGCATTAGGAACGACTACTGTGGGTTGGACACAGAAGTGAGTATATATGAGAAAACAAGGTGAGGGAACATCCAACCAACAGCAGCCACAAACGGAGGAAGAGTGGAGACAGCCTCACGCAGGGAGCTGCCTCGAATGCCATCTCGAGTGGACGCCACGTACTCAAAGGTGGAGGCCAGTCACCAGCTCTGGTTGAGGGGAAAACGGAACTCTATTTCCCTCAGCCATGGTGCCTTAACACATCTGCCCATGCGGCAAGAGCCGGGGTGGCACCCTAAAAGTGCTGCTCAGGCATCTCGTACCGGAAGGCCAGATCCCTAAGGTCGTTCAGGCGTCTCCTCTGTGGTCCCAGCTCTTTTCCTCCTTGTTCGACCTGAGATTTGTGCTTTCCACTAACTAGTCTGTGGACCCACAGAGCTGCGGACGCTTCAAAACCAGGTCCCGCTCCTCTCCCCTCCAATCAGGAACTACCGTCCTACGAAGTACCTCCTTTAGTGCCGCTGTAGATATTCCACCTACATGCACAAATGGTGTACCTGTCACGGAACTCTGACTTGAGTCTTAAGACTTAAAGACCCCAAACACTACAGCTGATACCCATGGGTCACAGACCACAGCAGCCACATCCAGTGCAACCCGCGTGAGCTAGACCTCCCCGAAGCAAAGAAACCTAGGAGCGAGAGGATACGTTGATTGGTTGCTGGTGATGTCATAGCTACCATTTGGGGGCGGGCCAGAGGTCTTGGCCAGGAGTTCTTGGACTGTTTGAAGTAGTAATCACTTAGCCGGGGGAGCCGCACCCAGGGCAATGTTCTGGGGTCCTAGGCCTGACTCCTGTCTCGGTGTCAGAATGAATGAGTTTCCTGCACCTTGCGTTGCGGCTCATCACCGACGCCAAGTCTGGAGGCAGATCAGTATAGCGGGTCTTTTGGATTATTTCTGCTGGTTAGCTTGGAACCCGCGAGGCCCTCCTACCTCCCGCATACAATGGAGTCCTCCGAGAGGGGCGGGGTCTCCCATTGTGCCAATGGAAACAATGACTCTCTGATTGGAATGCGCCGCCTTTCCCTAGTATTCGGTGACGTCTGTTGCGCCACATCCAGCTATTGGTCGGTTGAGATGCGCGCGTGCCAGGAGTTGGACGGAAAGCTAGATTGGACCAGGACTAGGGAGAACTGAGCTTCTGTAGGGTTCTTCAAGGGGTTAAAGGATGCAGTTGTCGCAGGCGAGGGGGCGGAGATCTGAGGAAGCTGGGCCCACAGCTGTGCAACCCTGGGTTCCACGTGGCATCTCAGAACACTGGAAAGAACGATAGCCTAGAGAGATGTGGTGTCTAGTACAGGAGCCTCAAGTCCGGAAGACCACTAGCGAATGTCGAGGCGGATAAGAGTTGGCTTCTCTTCCTGCCTCAGGAGGGTCGTCTTCAGATCCTGCTCTGTAGGAACAAACAAGGAGATATTTGCAACGTGTTTCTCATGAGTTAAACTTGTTAATAAATAGCTAACGCTATTGTTTGAACCAGGCCGGTGTCTGGTAATCATCCTCACAGTCCCAAACCGGATGAGTACACTCAAAATATTGACAGCATATTTTCAAACCAAAATGGGTGTTAAGCCTCGGAACTAGTGCTCTAAAAGGGATGAGATTCTCAACCTGAAGAAAGGCTAGGAAACCACGCTGGAACAGCGTACTAGGATGAGAGGGAGGGAGGTGGTGGAGTACAGGAGAAACTCCCCGCTACGTTCAGCACCGTGGGCAGCACTTCTGTCCTCAACAAAGATGGCGGCAACGGCTTCTGTCGCCAGAACTGCCATGCGCGACGGGTTGTACCACCAGGTTTGGGGCATCGGGGCGTAGGTGGAGCAAACCATCGGAGCGGCCGGGAGCCATGTTGGAGCGTCGGGAGGCGGCAGCAGCGTCGGGGATGCTGTGGTGGGGGCGGCAAAAGCCGGGGCCGTATGCCAAAGGGGCTCTGGCCGCGGAGTAGATGGTGCCCAGAGAGCAGTGGCGGCGCGGAGCGACGGGCAGAGGGGCGGAGGGCCGGGGCGGCGGCAGGGGCCCAGGAGGGGGCCAGAGCAGCGGGGCGGGCCCAAGGCCCGGACCCGGGCGGGGGGCGGCGGAGGCCGTGACGGGAGGCGGGGGTGATGGCGAGGCGGCCTCTATGGTGGGGTCTCCCGGGACCGTCGACCCCGGTACTACTGCTCCTTCTCCTCTCTTTGTTCCCTTTTAGCCGGGAGGAGCTGGGGGGCGGTGGGGACCAGGGCTGGGACCCAGGGGTAGCTACTACTACTGGGCCAAGAACGCAAATCGGCAGCGGAGCCGTAGCTCTTTGTCCCGAGTCTCCCGGCGTCTGGGAAGATGGAGATCCTGGCCTGGGGGTCAGGGAGCCTGTCTTCATGAGGCTCCGAGTAGGTAGGCAAAACGCCCGGAATGGTCGAGGGGTCCCTGAGCAACCAAACGCGGAACTGGTGGTCCAGGCATTGGGTAGTCGCGAGCAAGAGGCAGGTCAGAGTCCAGGATATCTGTTATGCTGGCACCCAGAGATCTCCTCTTGTGGGCAGACAGGGCCTTTACGAAGAGGTAGTCTGCCACTCGAGGCTCTGTCCCCAGGGGATTCTGATCTGAGGAACAGCTCTCCTCACCCTTCAGAACTTCTGGCTCAGCCTGATGGCTCCAGGCCAGTGGCCTTCCAGCGTAATGCTAGGAGAAGCATCCGCAAAAGAGTGGAAACCTCTCGCTGCTGCGGGAAGCTGTGGGAGCCAGGACACAAGGGTCAGGGTGAGAGATTCGCGACTTCCACGGTGGAGAGGGGACCCTTTCGGTGGGACTGCCTCCCCGGCTCTTTGGGATCGGGCCTGGGGGAGGATTCAGCACCACGTGCTGTGAGGACAGCTCCTACGCCGGGTTCAGCACCTCGCGAGCCTCGGACAGCTCCCGGGCGCATGCGCTCCCGCGGTCTCTTCCGCCGCCGTTTCCTCTTTGAGCGCCCTGGGCAGCGCCCTCCCAGGTTCCCGACTGGTCCTGAAGCCAAGCGAATACCCTCAACGAACCAGGGTCGTCCCCGTCGTGCTGCAAACCGCCACCCGCAGTTTCCTCAATACAACTACCAGACACTGGTACCTGAAAATGAGGCAGCGGGCACAGCGGTGCTGCGCGTGGTGGCGCAAGACCCGGACCCAGGCGAGGCCGGGCGCCTGGTCTACTCGCTGGCGGCGCTCATGAACAGCCGCTCGCTGGAGCTTTTCAGCATTGATCCTCACAGTGGCCTCATCCGCACGGCTGCCGCTCTGGATCGTGAGAGTATGGAACGCCACTATCTTCGAGTGACAGCACAGGACCATGGCTCACCGCGCCTCTCAGCCACCACCATGGTGGCGGTGACAGTAGCTGACCGCAACGACCACGCGCCAGTGTTTGAGCAAGCCCAGTATCGGGAAACACTTCGTGAGAATGTGGAAGAAGGTTACCCCATCCTGCAGTTGCGTGCCACCGACGGCGACGCGCCACCTAACGCCAACCTGCGCTACCGCTTCGTGGGGTCGCCAGCTTCGCGCACCGCAGCCGCCTCTGCTTTCGAGATTGATCCACGTTCGGGCCTTATCAGCACCAGTGGCCGCGTGGACCGGGAACACATGGAAAGCTATGAGCTGGTGGTAGAAGCTAGTGACCAGGGCCAGGAGCCTGGGCCACGTTCAGCCACTGTGCGAGTGCACATAACGGTGCTGGATGAGAATGATAACGCGCCCCAGTTCAGCGAGAAGCGCTATGTGGCACAGGTGCGTGAGGATGTGCGCCCTCACACGGTGGTGCTACGTGTCACGGCCACGGACAAGGACAAGGATGCCAATGGCTTGGTGCACTATAACATCATCAGCGGCAACAGCCGGGGCCATTTTGCCATCGACAGTCTCACGGGTGAGATACAGGTAATGGCACCTCTGGACTTTGAGGCAGAGAGAGAATACGCTTTGCGTATCCGGGCACAAGATGCAGGCCGGCCACCTTTGTCCAACAACACAGGCCTGGCGAGCATCCAGGTGGTAGACATCAATGATCATGCTCCTATCTTTGTCAGCACACCCTTTCAGGTCTCTGTTTTGGAAAATGCACCCCTGGGTCACTCAGTAATTCACATTCAGGCAGTGGATGCAGATCATGGGGAGAACTCCAGATTAGAGTATTCTTTAACTGGTGTGGCATCAGACACACCTTTTGTGATAAACAGTGCCACTGGCTGGGTCTCTGTGAGTGGTCCCCTGGACCGTGAGTCTGTGGAACATTATTTCTTTGGTGTGGAGGCTCGAGACCATGGTTCACCCCCACTCTCTGCTTCAGCCAGTGTCACGGTAACTGTGTTGGATGTCAATGACAATCGGCCCGAGTTCACCATGAAAGAGTACCACCTTCGGCTCAATGAGGACGCAGCTGTAGGCACCAGCGTGGTCAGTGTGACTGCGGTAGATCGAGATGCCAACAGCGCCATCAGCTACCAAATCACAGGTGGCAACACTCGGAACCGATTTGCCATCAGCACCCAAGGTGGTGTGGGCCTGGTGACACTGGCTCTGCCACTGGATTACAAGCAGGAACGCTACTTCAAGCTGGTGCTCACTGCATCTGACCGTGCCCTTCACGACCACTGCTATGTGCATATCAACATCACTGATGCCAACACACACAGGCCAGTCTTTCAGAGCGCCCACTACTCAGTGAGCATGAATGAAGACCGCCCAGTGGGTAGCACTGTGGTGGTCATCAGTGCTTCTGATGATGACGTAGGTGAAAACGCCCGCATCACCTACCTTCTGGAAGACAATCTGCCCCAATTCCGAATTGATGCTGACTCTGGGGCCATTACGCTACAAGCACCACTGGACTATGAGGACCAAGTGACCTATACACTGGCCATTACCGCTCGGGACAATGGTATTCCACAGAAAGCAGATACCACCTATGTGGAGGTAATGGTAAATGACGTGAACGACAACGCTCCTCAGTTTGTGGCCTCTCACTATACAGGCTTGGTCTCCGAGGACGCTCCACCTTTCACTAGTGTCCTGCAGATCTCAGCCACTGACAGGGATGCTCACGCCAATGGCCGGGTCCAATACACTTTTCAGAATGGGGAAGATGGAGATGGAGATTTTACCATTGAGCCCACCTCTGGCATTGTCAGGACTGTGAGGCGACTGGACCGGGAAGCAGTGCCGGTGTATGAGCTGACTGCCTACGCAGTGGACCGTGGTGTGCCCCCGCTGAGGACTCCAGTCAGCATCCAGGTGACTGTACAAGATGTAAACGACAATGCGCCTGTCTTCCCAGCTGAGGAGTTTGAAGTGAGGGTGAAGGAGAACAGCATTGTAGGATCCGTGGTGGCTCAGATCACTGCAGTGGACCCTGACGACGGCCCCAATGCTCATATAATGTACCAGATTGTGGAAGGGAACATCCCGGAGCTGTTCCAAATGGATATCTTCTCTGGAGAGCTCACAGCACTCATTGACCTGGATTATGAGGCTCGTCAGGAATATGTGATCGTGGTGCAGGCCACATCTGCTCCTCTGGTCAGCCGGGCCACTGTACATGTGCGCCTGGTCGACCAGAATGATAACAGTCCTGTGCTCAACAACTTCCAGATCCTCTTTAACAACTATGTATCCAACCGTTCCGATACTTTCCCCTCAGGCATCATTGGACGGATCCCAGCTTATGACCCCGATGTCTCTGACCACCTCTTTTACTCCTTTGAGAGGGGCAATGAACTGCAGCTGCTAGTGGTCAACCAGACCAGTGGGGAGCTTCGACTCAGCAGGAAGTTGGACAACAATCGCCCACTAGTGGCTTCCATGCTGGTAACTGTAACAGGTGAGGGGTGCTGGGTAGGCAAGTAACCTGATGATCTTAACTCAGCAGGGTTCAAACAGAATCCCAAAGTGATGAGTTCTCGGACCCAGTAAGAGCTCCCATAGACCTCAGAGATTCTGTTTAGGTTCTTGGACAGTCTTTACAGAACCTTAAAGATTCTAGGCCATCTAAGAACCATAAATAATGGTTCCTAAAGGGATAGATTGCTCCTCTCTCTTTAAAGGGGGAGGGAACAGAGATTTGGGGGTTTTGTTTTTTGGGATTTTTTTGGTTTTTGGTTTTTTGTTTTGTTTTGTTTTTTTGAGACAGGGTTTCTCTGTGTAGCCCTGGCTGTCCTGGAACTCACTCTGTAGACCAGGCTGGCCTCGAACTCAGAGATCCGCCTGCCTCTGCCTCCCCAGTGCTGGGACTAAAGGTGTGTGCCACCACTGCCTGGCTGATTTTCACTTTTTGATGCTCATGTATTTCTAGGAGAAACCAGAATGTCAGGTTGTTTAATTCACACCTATGTTTTAGATAAGGGTTATTTTGGGTTTAGTTGGCCCCTCTCTCACTTCAGTGGTCAGGAAGAGCAGCTTAGTTGGGCAGCCTCAAGCTGGTTCGGGAAGTGGGCCCACCTTGCTTTCCACCTAGGTAGGTCCTTTCCTGTGGGAAAATGTCCAGAAATCCAACGTCCCTCCTTTCCCCGGGCTTTCACAGGGTGGGTAATGCTCTTGAAGTTCCCACTTTCTACAGGTGCCTCAGGTTTGGGGAAACTTTTCTGTCTCAGCTGGGGAACGGGGGCTCCTGGCGCTGCAGAAAAGGCACCTTCTTTGTTTATCCTCAAATCTCTCAACAACCAACCTTTCCGGACAAACCAACACACACTAGATCTGAGGTGAACAAAACTCTCGTCTCAGAATGGACTCTGAAGTCACAAACCCCAAGTCCAGAGTGTCAGACAGTTTGCTAACTAGAGCATGCTAAAGAGGATCCAGAGTGTGGGTATATATATCAAGGTCCCTGATATTCCTGGAGCTTGCTGGTCCAGAGTTCTGGAGAAATCCACTGAGCGATCACTGGTCCAGGATTTCATCTAGTGTCATGGGAGAGCCGTTTTCTGGCCAAAGATAGATCTGTAACACCCTCCGCAAACACATCCTTGTCTCTTTCTTTTATCTTTTTTGAGACTGGCCTCACTCACTATGTAGCTCTGGCTTGAACTCACCCTGTAAACCAGGCTGGTCTCAAACTCAGAGATCTGCCTGCCTCTGTCTCCCAAATGCTGGGATTATAGGTGTTTATCACCACATACCTGGCCTCCCCCCAACTCCATTGTTTCTTGTAGGGGGTGTCCTGTTTCTACTACACTGAGGGAAGATGGGAAGCTAGGAATGGATGGCTAGTGGTCCTGGCTTCTCTTTGTACCCTGAGTGGAGGTAGCTTATTGATCACAATGACTAGGAGTATGGATTACTGAGCAATTACAGAATGGAACTTCTTGTGTGTTCGTTGACTAACTTATTTACTCTTGGGTAATTGTGGTGGCAGGGCTGGTGAAGCTCCCTGGTGCTAAAGGCCAGACCTCAGCTGGGTCCACTACTGATTTAAGCCTCTCCCCATGTTGGGGATACCAGAGTAGGCAGCAGCAGCTTGTGGGTACCTTGAAGCTTGGACAGGTGATGATTACTAAGCCCCAAGCTCACTTGTGCCTTGTTAGGGGTCAGCCTGTTGATTCCAGGGTCTAGATAATTGTGTCCCAAGGAGAAGCAGCTACTGATCCGAAATTGATCACTGTCCCTGCCCGTGCCTGCAGATGGCCTGCATAGTGTTACAGCCCAGTGTGTTCTGCGTGTGGTCATCATCACGGAGGAGTTGCTGGCCAACAGCTTGACTGTTCGCTTGGAGAACATGTGGCAAGAGCGCTTCCTGTCACCGCTGCTGGGTCATTTTCTTGAAGGCGTGGCTGCAGTGCTCGCAACACCTACCGAAGACGTTTTCATCTTCAACATCCAGAACGACACGGATGTGGGGGGCACCGTGCTCAACGTGAGCTTCTCAGCGCTGGCACCTCGTGGGGCCGGGGCAGGCGCTGCAGGGCCCTGGTTCAGCTCCGAGGAGCTACAGGAGCAACTGTACGTGCGCCGTGCCGCCCTGGCGGCCCGCTCGCTGCTCGATGTGCTGCCCTTTGACGACAACGTATGTCTGCGCGAGCCCTGCGAGAATTACATGAAATGTGTGTCCGTGCTCCGCTTTGACTCCTCCGCGCCCTTTCTGGCCTCGGCCTCCACGCTCTTCCGACCCATCCAGCCCATCGCGGGTCTGCGCTGCCGCTGCCCGCCAGGCTTCACGGGCGACTTCTGCGAGACAGAGCTCGACCTCTGCTATTCCAACCCTTGTCGCAATGGCGGCGCGTGCGCCCGGCGCGAGGGAGGCTACACCTGTGTGTGCCGCCCGCGCTTCACCGGTAAGTCTGGTGCATGGCTGAAGTCCTGGCAAAGCTTAGCGGAAGGACTACGGGAGTGCGAGTGAGCAGCCGGCATCTGTCCCGAGGCTGCGGTGACAGCCTAGAGGCGGGGCTGAACACAGCGCTCCGGAAGCCTAGAAGTTCAGAGTAATAGAAGCCTTAGACAAGATGAGCTAGGAGCGGGGCGGGGCAGAGCAGGGCGGGGCGACGATGCTGTGGGCGGAGATAAGACGATATGAGGGCGTGCCCACAGACAGCTCAACCATTCAGAGGCCGAGTGGGATGGACCCAGAAGCCCCGCCCTCTAGAGAGGCGGGGAGTGGGCGGGACGTTCTCTGACGGTCCCGCCCTGCAGGGGAAGACTGCGAGCTGGACACTGAAGCTGGACGCTGCGTGCCGGGTGTCTGTCGCAACGGGGGCACCTGCACCAACGCACCCAATGGCGGCTTTCGCTGCCAGTGTCCCGCTGGCGGCGCTTTCGAGGGCCCGCGCTGTGAGGTGGCCGCACGCTCCTTTCCTCCCAGTTCCTTCGTCATGTTCCGCGGCCTGCGACAGCGCTTCCACCTCACGCTGTCCCTCTCGTAGGTGCCCGCCCCGTGTCACTGCACGTTTTCCCACTGTCCTTACCTACATGACCCTGACCCAAATTGCTGATGCCAGGTCCTGAGGTTCTCACTGGACACTGTCCTCTTCCCTGACCTCTGCTGGGGTATCTTAGGGGCCATTGCACGGGCATCTCCCACGCTATTCTTTTGTCTTAGCTTGAGTGGATTCTCAAATGGAGGGTGTGAGATGTCTGCTCCTAATGGTCCCACTCCACCTCACTCAGGTTTGCAACTGTGCAACCCAGCGGGCTACTCTTCTACAACGGGCGCCTGAATGAGAAGCATGACTTTTTAGCTCTAGAGCTTGTGGCTGGCCAAGTGCGGCTTACATATTCCACGGGTGGGTGCTCCCTTGGATTTTTGTGACAGTGAGTAGGTGCATGTGTTCCTGGAATGAATGGCAAAGTCAATGCATGAATCCCCTCAGGTGTCCCTCACTGTGCTCCTGAACACACTCTTCAGTGCCAAACAGATGACAGTGAGAAACAGCCTCTCCCTCAGGGAGGGTCCATCTCTGTGTTTCTCCTATGTTTGTCCTACGTTCAAAGACACTGTAGTTCAACCAGTATGCTCACCAGGGGATATGGTGATCCAGTTATTCATTCAGCACGATCCCAAGAGTATCTGTACCTATACAAATGGGGTAGGAAGGTGCCACTGGGGAACTCCAGACAACATCCTACATGCATACTCCCCACAGGTGAATCCAACACAGTGGTCAGCCCCACAGTTCCAGGAGGCCTGAGTGATGGACAATGGCATACAGTGCATCTGAGATACTACAACAAGGTGGTCATCACTCCTGGCATAATATGGGCGTGGTATAGAGAGGAGTTGGGATGCTGAGTTCTCCCTAGGAATCACCACAGGGGCGTTGCTGATTGGCGTGCTTGGTCTTTAGCCCCGGACAGATGCCCTAGGGGGTGCTCAGGGCCCATCGAAGGACAAGGTGGCTGTGTTGAGTGTGGATGACTGCAACGTGGCTGTGGCTCTGCAGTTCGGTGCTGAGATTGGCAACTACTCGTGTGCAGCTGCTGGTGTGCAAACAAGCTCCAAGAAGTGAGGCCCCCACCCCCATCTTCATCTTCTCTCCCTACCAGAGTCCACCCACCCAAACTCTTCACATAGCCTATAAAACACCTTGTTCTTTTCCCAAACCAGCACGTCAAAGACCCTGAAAGCCCATTCAGCCTAGCTCCTAGTCTTCTATTACACCCCTGGCATCTGACTCCCACTGAGTCCTCAGAGAAAGTCCCTGGGCGTTCTGTCCTCTAAAATGTCTACACTCCTTAAGTCTGTAATGTCACACATTGCCTCTAGTCCATACATCTCATAGGCAGACCCTAAGGCTATTGACTCAGTTCACCTTACCCCTTCAATCCCTCTTCTCCACCCGAACCCCAGGCACCTGGATGCCTTACTCTTCATTGTAGCCTTCAAGTACCCCACCTTTCCCCAGGTCATCTTCCCATCATCTTCTCAGCTACAGTCTGAAATCTCCTAGTCTGGCCTTGCCTCCCTTACCTAATCATCTGTCCTTTAGTGCTCTTTCCCACTTCCTGTGGCCCCCCCAGGAGCAACCCCTACTCTGGCTCTAGACCCACCAATGACCCAGGCTCCTGACCCCCAGGTCCCTGGACCTGACGGGCCCTCTGCTCTTGGGGGGTGTCCCCAACCTTCCCGAGAACTTCCCTGTATCCCACAAGGACTTCATTGGCTGCATGCGAGATTTGCACATTGATGGCCGCCGAATGGACATGGCAGCCTTTGTTGCAAACAATGGCACTATGGCAGGTAGGCCCCCAGAGCTCCTGCTTTTCTCCATTCATACCCCTGTCTCTGTCATAAGGAGGAGGTGGAGGGTTGCATGGGATGCCTCTACATCTGACCCCAATCCCGTATTAGATGGCAAAATCCACCCTGTAGTCCAGCCTGTGGGCCTTACTCTTACTCTCTCTACTTCCTGAAAACATGAGGATGACATCACATTCACTTTCAGTCCCTCTAGAACACCCTCCCCAGAACTCAGATCCCTCACCGGGGGGTTCTCATATCTTCTTTGTCCCTTTCTCTCCAGGCTGCCAGGCCAAGTCACACTTTTGTGCCTCAGGCCCCTGCAAGAACAATGGCTTCTGCTCCGAGCGCTGGGGTGGCTTCAGCTGTGATTGTCCTGTGGGCTTTGGTGGCAAAGACTGTCGACTCAGTGAGTGGACATCATGGGGCAGGAGGGCCGTACGTGGTGAGTAAGGTAGGTTCCTGGGGTAAGATCTATAATCCTACTTTTCTGTCTCCTCAGCACTGGCCCATCCCTACCGTTTCCAAGGCAATGGGACACTGAGTTGGGACTTTGGAAATGACATGCCTGTGTCTGTGCCATGGTACCTGGGACTATCATTTCGAACAAGGGCAACAAAAGGGGTCCTGATGCAAGTGCAGCTTGGGCCCCACAGTGTGCTCCTCTGCAAGGTATGTCTGTTCTTCCCATCTTTCATTTCACCCTCTCTGCTAAGCTCTGATGCTCCCCAACAGCTAGGTTTGGGCCTGGTCATATAGCACAGTTCTCTGTCTATACAGTGACTCTGCTCTGGACCCTGGACCTTGACTCTCTCCCTACCCATAACGTTCTCTGCATATGCAAAGGCATGCTCTTATAACCGTACCAACCCACCTGGTTCTGGACCTGGTTCTGTCCTTTGCCCTAACCTGTATCAACATGATATTCCCGAACAGGTGTCTGTGTATTAGGTATTGCTTTATCCCTACAGTTCTGAACTCATATTCCTGACTGCTACGCCCTCTGATCTCACCAACAAACTGCATCCCAATGTAACCCCGGGGCTGTGCATTTCCACCCACAGCTAGATCGAGGGTTGCTGTCTGTGACACTAAGTAGGACCTCAGGTCACCCTGTCCACCTCCTGTTGGACCAGATGACTGTCAGCGATGGCCGGTGGCATGATCTTCGGTTGGAGTTGCAGGAGGAGCCAGGTGGCCGAAGGGGCCATCATATCTTTATGGTTTCACTGGACTTCAGCCTCTTCCAGGTCTGACCTCTGACCTCAGGGTGATCTGTTCTCAGCTTTCCAACAAGGCCTACTTTCTTTGTCTAGCTCCTTTCCACTCCTCCAAGTACCACATCTGACATCCTCCTACCCTTTGCTTTGATCCCACCCCACCAGCCTGGTCAGTCTGTTAGGCATCCTGGCTTGTGTTGGGCAGGCTACCTAGATTTCTGGCTTGATCTTGGGGTACCTCAGTAGCTAGGACTTTGACTTTGTCTGACTTCTGAAAGCCCCTTCTAGTATCTTCCCTAATCTCTGGGTACAGGAGGGAGGGGACTGTCTGAGCATATTTTTTTTAATGTTATGTATATGAGTATTTGCCTCCATGTAGGTATATGTGCCATATGCATGTCTAGTGGCCAAGGAGAATATTAGAACCCTGCAACTGGAGTTATAGACAGTTGTGAGCTTTCATGTGGTTGCTGGGATTTGAACTCAGGTCCTCTGGAAGAGCAGTCAGTGCTCTTAACCACTAAGCTATCTCTCCAGCCCCAAGCTAAGATCTTAACTGAAGCTTTTCTATCATATTTATCCCATGCCACAGCAAGTTCTCAAAACCTAGGGGCAACTCATCCCCAAACCATTCTCCTGATACAGGGGACAAAGCGTGGTCACACAGGGCTAGAGGCAAGCCATTCTGACTCTGGGATATGACAGGGGTTTACCAGGTGCCCCTCCCTCAGTGTTGACTGTCCCCTTCTTCTAGGACACCATGGCCATAGGGGGTGAGCTGCAGGGCCTGAAAGTAAAGCGGCTCCATGTGGGAGGCCTGCCCCCCAGCAGTAAGGAGGAGGGGCCTCAAGGTCTGGTTGGCTGTATTCAGGTGAGGACGGTCATGTGAGCATGGTATGGGGGGGTCACTGGGGACCTGAAAAATAGCATTCAAGTACATGTTGGCATGGGAGTGGGGCTAGGTGACCCAGAGAGACACCAGAGACAAATCACACCTTCCTCTGGTGGAACCAAGAGTCTAGCTTAGAGAATCAAGGGCCACCTGGAATGTGTCAGAAATGGCACCGTAAGGGATCCTCGTGGGGACTAGAGGGGGCGTATTTAGAGGGTGGGCTTGTAGAAGGCATAGAGACTGCACTTCAGGGATCAGCAGACTGAGTGTTGGGTTCCATAGGACGGCCTTGCCTCGAGTCTCACCGTTTGCTGTCTGTGCCTCTAGGGGGTGTGGATCGGCTTCACACCCTTTGGGTCCTCGGCCCTACTACCTCCCAGCCACAGAGTGAATGTGGAGCCTGGCTGTACTGTGACCAACCCCTGTGCATCTGGGCCCTGTCCTCCCCATGCTGACTGCAAAGATCTCTGGCAGACCTTTTCCTGCACCTGTCGGCCAGGTGGGTGTTGAGAGAGTTGGGGAAGGAACCAGGGGCTGTGGAGAAGGCTCAGGAACTGGGGGGGAGGGAGGGGCTGGAGCTGGTAAGAAATGAGAGAGTTAGGATCCTGCCTCTTTCTGTGCTCCTTGACCAGTGTTCTGAGCTCCCTGACCCAATCTCCAGGTTACTACGGCCCAGGTTGTGTGGATGCCTGCCTCCTGAACCCTTGTCAAAACCAGGGATCATGCCGGCATCTCCAAGGGGCCCCCCACGGCTACACCTGTGACTGTGCCAATGGCTATTTTGGCCAGCACTGTGAGCACAGGTGAGAGGCTCGGGACTTGGATGATGGAAAGGCCTTCCAGGAGCCAACAGGACCACGCAAGTCTCATGGATGCACCTTACCTAATCTTGTTCCCAGGATGGACCAGCAGTGCCCTCGGGGATGGTGGGGAAGCCCAACCTGCGGCCCCTGCAACTGTGATGTTCACAAGGGCTTTGACCCCAACTGCAACAAGACAAATGGCCAGTGCCACTGCAAGGTTGGCCTAGACTCTGACCCTTGACCTTTTAACTTTCTCTTGGACACTATGATCTCTGCCACCTGACTTGGGCCCTAACCTCTTAATCTGTCTCCTACAATCTAGTTACCACTTCTCATCCTTCACCTCTAAACCCATCTGAGGCAAGTCTTTTTAGCCTTTGAGCTCTTTTTAATTTTCTTTTTTTAACTTTTGCCCTTGATTCTTCTACTCATTCCCCAAGCTTTCATCTAAGACCCTTCCCTTAAGCCTGACCTCTGACCTCAGGCCCCTGACCCATCCCTAAACAGGAGTTCCACTATCGACCGAGGGGCAGTGACTCATGCCTCCCATGTGACTGCTACCCTGTGGGCTCCACCTCCCGCTCATGTGCACCCCACAGCGGGCAGTGCCCCTGCCGCCCAGGAGCCCTTGGCCGCCAGTGTAACAGCTGTGACAGCCCCTTTGCGGAGGTGACAGCCAGTGGTTGCCGAGGTAAGCGAGTTCAATCCCCCTCCACATGGAGAGGATTGGTTCTAGCTAAAGAGTCTGCGGTGCTCTTGGCTCCTGGAGGTGGAGGCAGGCTCCAGGAAGCTCTTCCTGAGAGAGACCAGTTATACCCAGGGAGCCCTATAGCCAGCCAGCATACTTGGCTGGCTTGTAGACTCTAACGGGCCAGCAGTTCAGTAACCAGAAGGGGAGTGGTAGACCCTGGGGCTCTGCATGGGAGTGGTAGAGGAGCAATGGGTGTGGTGTTCCTTGCCTTGGCACCTGGCCACTAGGCTCAACACTCCCTTTCTCCCTAGTACTCTACGATGCCTGCCCCAAGTCCCTGAGGTCTGGTGTGTGGTGGCCCCAGACTAAGTTTGGTGTTTTGGCCACAGTCCCCTGTCCCCGGGGGGCCTTGGGTGAGTATGTGGTGTATGTGCAGCATGCTCGCTGAGGGTGGGGCAGGCCTCTTTTCTGATTGGTGCAGTCTCCTCTTTCACCAAGTTGTGAAAGCGCTCTATGAAGAGCTGGGAGTAGGGGGGACATTTGCGTGGGCCGCTCCCCCCCCCATACTTCTTAGTGGCTCCGGTTCTCTTCCTACACTGTCATTAAGCCTCCATCTGTTTCTCTTGGCTTCTGGGCAGGATTGCGGGGTACAGGTAAGGGGTACGTGTTTGCTCAGGTGCGCTGCCCCCTCCCACTGCCAGAGCTTTTGCAAACCCCCCTCCTGCTGCTTAAGGTCCTTGCAGATCCCTCCCTGCTGCCTGAGCTTTCTCAAACCTACTCCTAGTCTCCTGGAGACCCCTTCCTGTGACTTGAGGACCCTAAAGAATTTCTCTGAAGCCCAATGTCCTAACGGATCCCTCCCATCATCTGGGACCCTTCAGATCTTCTCTCCACTTCCTAAGCCCTTACAAACTTTCCCCCACTTCCCGGGGTCCTTGTAGGGCTCCCCCTGTTGGTCAGAGTTACCCACCAGCTTCTCCTTGCTGCCTGAGGGCCTCCCCTGCTGCTTGAGGTCTCTGCAGTGGCTGGACAGAGATTCTCTGTGTGTGCATGCTCACACGTGTGCCCTGTGCTTGTGCATGTGTCTGTGAGTCTGTCTTGAGGGGCTGGGGATCTGAATTTAAGTTAGGTTCTATTTTGCTGGTGGACACAACTTATTCAACTTCTATCCCAACCCCATAGATGAGGGAAAGCAGTGACTGTAAAGTCTCCACTGGGGTAGTTAAAACTTTTATGAGAACCCTACCTCCACCTCACTTGGGTCAGATGATACTCCTGGAAGATCTTGTCTATGTCAGTGTGCTTGGGAGTATGGAAGAGAGCAGTGTCTCTGTGTAAGTGTGTGTGTGCGTGTGTGTGTGTGTGTATGTGTGTGTATATGTGTGTGTGTATGTGTGTGTGTTGTGTGTGTATGTGTGTGTGTGTGTACACATGATGAGTATTGTTGACATGTAAAGTTATCCAAGCCCATATGTATGAAAGAGTGAGTGAATGTATGGTACTATGTGTGTGTTGTGTGTGTGTTGTGTGTGTTGTGTGTGTATGTGTGTGTGTTGTGTGTACACATGATGAGTATTGTTGGCATGTAAAGTTATCCAAGCCCATATGTATGTACTCTGTGTGTGTGTGTGTGTGTGTGTGTGTGTGTGTGCCTACAGCACATCCTCATACTTTTTTTTTTTAATGTGGTTAGTGGTGAGAATGGCTCACAGATTTCTCTGGAGAATTGACCAACAAGTTATTGGGACCCACCTGACTCAGGCTGCAGCATCTAGCCACCTAGCCATAGATGCTTATCACTCTGGCCCCTACCTCAAGACTCCCTATGGGATAGAAGAGGGTGCTGTGGCCACCTATCAGCAAAAGTACCCAGGCTCCGGGCCTGACCAGGGATTGCCTGCCCCCAGGTGCTGCGGTGCGGATGTGTGATGAGGACCAGGGTTGGCTGGAGCCTGACCTCTTCAACTGTACCTCCCCTGCCTTCCGAGAGCTTAGTCTGCTGGTGAGATTCTGCCCAGATAGTGCCCCACACCCAAGACCTTCAGGCCTGTGATGGGCCTAGTATATACCTCAGCCCTTGACCTCTTGGGCATTAATTTCCTAGCTGCCCTTTCATCTGTCCAAGCCTTTCTCCCTGTAAGGCTTTTGAGAAAGGCCTACAGGACCACAGAGCAACCACTGCCACCCTTGTCCTGGCAGTTGGATGGCCTAGAGCTGAACAAGACAGCACTGGACACTGTGGAGGCCAAGAAGCTGGCTCAGCGGCTGCGGGAGGTGACCGGCCAGACTGACCACTACTTTAGCCAAGATGTCCGAGTCACTGCCCGCTTGCTGGCCTACTTGCTGGCCTTTGAGAGCCATCAGCAGGGCTTCGGGCTGACAGCCACGCAAGATGCCCACTTCAATGAGGTGAGCTGTGCTTTATGTCCCCTGCTCTGTGGCCCTGACCCCCTAGTTCCACAGCTCCTTCTCCCTAGCCTCCTAGTCTGGGGGCTCCCATCTTATTACCCATCCCCACCTCTGGAAAAGTGAAGGTCCTACAACCTCACTCTTCCCTGTCCAGTCCTGCCCTCTTGCCTCATGGGACCCCACCAATACCTAGCTAGACCCTCATACCTGCCCTAACCCCTTTGTACATCCTCACCACCTGGAAGACTCCAACTCTTTCTCCATCCTTCTAGAATCTTCTATGGGCTGGTTCTGCGCTGCTTGCTCCGGAGACAGGAGACTTGTGGGCAGCCCTGGGGCAGCGGGCCCCTGGGGGCTCCCCGGGTAGCGCAGGGCTGGTGCGGCATCTGGAAGAATATGCAGCCACCCTTGCGAGGAATATGGAGCTGACATATCTGAATCCTGTTGGACTAGTCACACCCAATATCAGTGAGTGGTAGATGGGACAGGAGAAGGGTAGGGGCTGTAAAGGGCAGGAGGAGCTCTGGGGCTAACGCGACTGCTGGGCCACACCTACTCCAATCCCCCGTGAAGCCCGGGTGTTAGCATGGGCGTAGCCATAGGAAGGAGGTCCTTGACAGGGGTTACCCCTCTTTTTCTTGGGTAGTGCTCAGCATTGACCGTATGGAGCATCCTAGTTCAACTCAAGGAGCCCGTCGATACCCCCGTTACCACAGCAACCTTTTCCGGGGCCAGGATGCCTGGGATCCTCATACACATGTGCTGTTGCCTTCCCAGTCCCCACAGCCATCCCCATCTGAAGGTAGGAGCCCTTTTGGTGACTGCTGGGCCAGGGCCTGTCTCCTTATCTCCTAAGGAGCCTGATACCATGTCACCCTCTTACCAATTCTTTCCTTGCCAGACCCCCTCCACCTGTGTGAGACCTCCCCCAGGCCACCTCCGTATACTTTGCCTTATGAGCCTCAGTCCCTTTCCCGCGTTCCTTTCATGGCTCCTGTATCCTCCACTCCCCAGTTGTTGGATTTATGTGGAAGAGATCTCTGTGCTTGATGCTGGCTTGGGTTCAGCGCTAGGTCTGTGGGTACTTGTTAAGAAGTCACGATAGCGCCTTCCTTTCCTTTGGCAGTTCTGCCCACAAGCAGCAATGCAGAAAACGCCACAGCCTCGAGTGTGGTCTCTCCACCTGCACCTCTGGAGCCTGAGTCTGAGCCTGGGATTTCTATAGTCATTCTACTGGTGTACCGAGCCTTGGGAGGGCTTCTCCCCGCCCAGTTCCAAGCTGAGCGCCGGGGTGCCAGGTACCAGGCATTGAAGCAGCTCCTAGCCCCCTCAGCCCTTTTGTGAGCTCCTACCCCACCCAGTATTCCTTTCTTCTGTGTATAGATGAGCGGGTACACAGGTAAACGGAGACGATTCTCTGCGCACCTCTGGGGAGCTTTCCTGACCCGCATCCATGTGAATTTTCTTTGGTTATAAAAAGTTCAGTGACAGGCATGGGGACTGTCACACACACACACACACACACACACACACACACACACACACGCACACGCACACGCACACGCACACGCACACATGCACGCACGAGAAGGGTACATGATCCAGGTATAATAGGCCAACTGACTGATAGAGAAAGGCAAAGGCAAGTTTGTTGGGGGCTTGGGGGTGGGGGGTCAGAAGGAGATGGGAGAAGGGAAAGTTTGACAGGAACAGACCAGTCTGGAGCTGTTCGGGCCTCGGAGTCCTGTCTAGGCAGTGAGTCTGAAGCCCCCGGGAGCTCAGGAAACACTGGCTGGTGTTCTTAGAAACGACCTGTGCTGTGTAGGTACCCCAGACTCTGGTCAGTCAGCCGTGGCATGTAGTGAAGGCAGGGAGAGTGGACAATCGGTCTTTGATCAGCAGTATCCAAGACCAGATGGGTGTCTTCTCAGGCTCCCCCAGAATCCTGTTATGAACTCTCCAGTGGTCAGTGTGGCTGTTTTCCACGGACGCAACTTCCTCAGGGGTGTCCTGGTGTCCCCAATCAACCTTGAGTTCCGCCTACTACAGACAGCGAATCGGAGCAAGGCGATCTGTGTGCAGTGGGATCCACCTGGCCCGTGAGAACCCCACTCTGGAAACCTTCTGTCCCTGTTAACCTCTGGCATGTGTCCCAGCCTGTCCGTGAGGTCCCTATCTATGCCACTGTACAATTAGGCCCACGAGGAATGCTGTTTCCTAACCCCAGGCACCTTCTCCCTCCCCCACCATCTCACAAATCCCTGCCTGCAATGGGACACGTCCTGGGCGGAAAGGTGGACCCAACTCTCCTCTGAATACAGGACAGACCAGCATGGTATGTGGACAGCGAGGGACTGTGAGCTGGTGCACAGGAATGGGTCCCATGCACGGTGTCGCTGTAGCCGGACAGGCACTTTTGGAGTCCTTATGGATGCCTCTCCCCGGGAGGTAGAGTTGTATTTGGTGACCCAAAGAAGCGGGAAGCCAGCGGGGCAGGGTAGCTCTACCCAGCATCCCAGTAACCATCCTTAACCCCACAGCGGCTAGAGGGAGACCTAGAGCTGCTGGCAGTGTTCACTCATGTGGTCGTGGCAGTGTCTGTGACAGCACTAGTACTGACTGCAGCTGTCCTGCTGAGCCTGCGCAGCCTCAAGTCCAATGTGCGTGGGATCCATGCCAATGTGGCAGCTGCCCTGGGAGTGGCAGAGCTCCTCTTCCTGCTGGGAATCCACAGGACCCACAACCAGGTGCAGGGGCGGGGCCGGGGGAACCGTGTCTCTGTGACTCCGCCTTTTTCTGGAAATCCTGGGGCCCAAGCTCAGGATCTAAAATCAGGGATACTGAAGTCTAGGTCCAGGTTTGGGGCAGGATGCTGGCTGGGATTAGATGATGTTGTTAGGGAAGTAAGTGGGAAGAAGAGGTGTGGGGTGGAGGCAAGGATGTGGTGGGTAGGAGGGACTCTGACACCAGTCTCCTGGCCCTTCAGCTGCTGTGCACTGCGGTCGCCATCCTCCTGCATTACTTCTTCCTCAGCACCTTTGCATGGCTCCTGGTGCAGGGCCTGCACCTCTACCGAATGCAGGTTGAGCCTCGAAATGTGGATCGTGGCGCTATGCGCTTCTACCATGCCCTGGGCTGGGGCGTCCCTGCTGTGTTGTTGGGTAAGGTCTTACCCGCTCAGGCCTGTCATCTGGTCTGACCCCAGGCTATCTCCAAACCCTGTCGTGACCCCTTAACTTCAGCCCTCGTGCTTCTGGCTCAGGGAGGGTCCTGTTTACCCTTACCCCACCTCCTTCCCATTCTAGGGGGTCAGAATTTTAGAATAGACTACTTCGGCCTTACTTCTTCTCTTTTCAAAGGCCTTGCTGTCGGGCTGGACCCGGAGGGCTACGGGAACCCTGACTTCTGCTGGATCTCCATCCATGAACCGCTTATCTGGAGTTTTGCTGGCCCTATCGTCCTTGTTATTGTGGTAAGTGACTGGCTCTCGGTGCTGCCTGTGTGTTTTAGTCTCAGGAGGGAGGGAGGAGGCTTGAAGCAAGTGTGAGGGAGGGCCAGGTGGCGGTGCACACACATCGGGCTGATTCCACCTCATGTCAGGTCACAGAGTGAGCTCCCACTCAGCCGGCATGGAGGAGGGAGGTGAACCGGGCCCAAGCCTTGCCTGCTCTTCCTGTTCTGCCCCCACTTCTCTCTGAGTCCCTCGCAATCCTGTCCAACGTCCTTCTTTTCCATCTCTGACTCTTCTGTGTGATTTTTTTTTTTCCAGCTCTTCTCTCTTTTTGCTTCTGATTCATTCTCTCCCCTCTCGTTGTCTCTTTACGGTTGGGCCTGTAGTCTTGGTCTTTTTCTCTGCTACTTACTGTCTCCGTCTCTCTCTCCACTCGACTGTGGGTGTAGATGAATGGGACCATGTTTCTCCTTGCTGCCCGCACATCCTGCTCCTCAGGGCAGAGGGAGGCCAAGAAGACCTCTGTGCTGTGAGTTGCCCAGTGGCGGGAAGTAGGGATTCTCAGGAGGGCAGACTCCTCCTGGGTGGGGTCTGGGCCCCGAACACACCTGGTGTGGGTTGAACTCCAAATTCTGCATGGAGGGAAGTCACCTCTGCCACGGCCTATGGTCCCTCTCTGGTACTTTTGCCATCTTCTGGCCCCACATGCCCTCACTCTTGCCCTCAGTCCCCTGGGTCTCCCTGGAATCACCCATGGCCTGAATGACTCACTTCACCCCACCGTGTATGTGTCTGCCTATCTTGTTTCTCTCATGGCTACCTTACTCCATTGGCTTTCCCATAGTCTCTCATGACTCCCCGAACACACTCCCAGTTCTTTGTGTGACTGCCCATCTTCCTTAGTGTCCCTCCTAGACTTCTGTGTTCCTGTGTGAGGTGTGTTTCCTCCATCTCTGTGTGTCCTCCTGTGTCCCCTACATAAGCCCTGCTTGACCCTGGCGTACCTTCTGTGTCCCCCCACCCCCACCCCGTGTCCTTACAGCAGGACCCTTCGCAGCTCCTTTCTGCTCCTTCTGCTGGTCAGTGCCTCCTGGCTCTTTGGCCTTCTGGCAGTCAACCACAGCATACTGGCCTTCCACTACCTCCATGCTGGACTCTGTGGCCTCCAGGTACCTCTAGTGCCCTTCTCCCGTCCCAGACTCTGATGGGGCTTCAGCATCCTAGCCTCTAGCCCTAGACGTAGCATTGCCACCAGGCCTGGAGCTCCCTCTGCTTGAATGACTATGATATGTGAATCCTAAACCAGACACTGACCCTAGTTGCTGACCCCGGCCTAGAGCTGATACCCAGCTAGTCACTAACATCAGTCTGGGTGCTGATCCCGGGTTGACCTTCACCAACATTGCAACTTCTGACCCCTCGCTGACCACACTATCATTGACTCCAGCCCCTCCCGCCATATGCCCTTCTCACTGTTAGTTCTGAGACTTTCCTTGACTTTCTTTCTGATCCCTACTCCCTCGGATTCCTCAGTGACTCACACTACCCTGTGACAGCTGATACACCCCTCTGTGTTGACCCACAGAGCCTCTTATCGCCCCTCCCGATTGGCACCCTGTTGACTGTATTCTGAGCTTCTGTCTTTTCTGAGTTCCCGATGACCTTCGCTGACCCTTACTGACCCACAGGGCCTGGCTGTACTGCTGCTCTTCTGCATCCTGAATGCAGACGCTCGGGCTGCTTGGACACCAGCCTGTCTAGGCAAGAAGGCAGCTCCTGAGGAAACCAGGCCAGCCCCCGGGCCGGTGAGAGACCACTAGGGCCTGAAGGTTGGGATGGGAAGCCTGGGTCTGAGGCTCTTTAGAGCTAGTTCACACTCCTGTCCCACCCACTTCCCACAGGGGTCTGGGGCCTACAACAACACCGCTCTCTTTGAGGAGAGTGGCCTTATCCGAATCACTCTCGGTGCCTCTACCGTCTCTTCAGTGAGCAGTGCCCGCTCTGGCAGGGCCCAAGACCAGGACAGCCAGCGGGGCCGCAGCTACCTCAGGTAAGCATCCATACGTGGCTTAAGTCCAGTATTACTTCACCTGCGGTTGACCTTAGCCGACCCTAGGGAGGATAGCTACCTGGATCGCGACTGCTGCGTTGCCTGATGTTAAACATTCAGAAGCTCCCTCAGCCGTTCTACATGCAGCAGGCCGTGCACGCAAAGCCTCTTCCATATTCCCAAGCTTCCAAAGCCCATTGTCACATGCTTCTCTGATAAGAGATTCTTCATTCCCAGGGACAACGTTCTGGTTCGACACGGCTCGACTGCAGAGCACACTGAGCACAGCCTCCAGGCTCATGCCGGCCCCACTGACCTGGATGTCGCCATGTTCCATCGAGATGCTGGTGGAGTTGGAGCCCTGGGCTGGGGAGCAGGGGCTAGAGGGGGGTCTTCATGATCTGCTTTCTTCTGCCCCAAAATAGGGGCAGTGGCTAACTGGGTGGGACAAGCTCCTGTCCGGTCACTGCCTCAGAAAGCACCTACCCATCCCTGGTTGTCCAAACCCACTGCTGACCTAGTCCGTCCATGATTGATTCAAGTCCTTCTGATCCTAACCCCAACCCCAAGCTCCATCCAGGTCCCCACCTTAACTCCCTTGCTGTCTTGTTCGCCCACCTCCAGGCCCTCACTCAGCTCAGGACCTTTTCCTAGCCCTCGAGTCCCCTGCCATTTCACCTTCCTTCTGACCTTCCCACTCCAGGTGCAGACTCTGACTCTGACAGCGACCTGTCGTTGGAGGAAGAGAGAAGTCTATCCATCCCATCTTCAGAGAGTGAGGATAATGGCCGGACTCGAGGGCGTTTCCAACGTCCACTCCGCAGGGCAGCACAGAGTGAGAGGCTCCTTGCCCACCCCAAAGGTGATAGGAGCTGGCTGGTTCCATGGGTGACCGAAGGACTTCCGTGTCTCACTTGCATGTGTTATAGGGACCTTGCCATCTCAGGGTTCCTGAGCCCTATTCCTATCCAGGTTTCTAGGAGTGCTTGGGAACCCAGGAGCAACCTGGGTAATGGTAATAAGTCAGAGACGTTACAGAGTGACTTGTCCCTTCAGCTTCCCTGTGAGTCGGGCTTATATTGGTCTCCCTTAGCTCAGCCATTGAGCTTCGAAGGGACATCCTCCTGTTCCTATTTCTTTTGAAAAAGATTTTTCTTCTGTGCGTGCGTGCATGTGTGTGTGTGTGTGTGTGTGTGTGTGTGTGTGTGTGTGTGTGGATGTCTATGTGCTATAGCACTCACGTGAAGGTACCTGTGGGAGTTGGTTCTCTTCCTACCTGGTCCTGGGACTCAGGTGTACGTTGACAGACCTGCTGAGCCATCTCACCAGCTCTCTCTCTCCTATTTCAGTGAAGACAGCCAGGGCTTGAAGGGTCCTTAGGATCAGGGGTCACAGAGTCTGAATCGTAAGTGTCAGGAAACTCTGGATCAAGTCAGGGGCCTCTGTAACCTGCTCTGGCTTCACAGATGTGGACGGCAATGACCTCTTGTCCTACTGGCCAGCCCTGGGAGAGTGTGAGGCAGCGCCATGTGCTCTGCAGGCCTGGGGCTCTGAAAGGCGCCTCGGATTAGACAGCAACAAAGATGCAGCCAACAACAACCAGCCGGAACTGGCCTTGACCAGTGGAGATGAAACCTCCCTGGGCCGGGCCCAACGGCAGAGGAAAGGTATGAGCCCTGGCCCTTTGGCCTCACTGTAGGAGCCCCGAAGGCTGCTTAGGTCCAGACCTATGGGAGTTTAGCTTCCTGAGGCCAAACAGGGAGATCATCTTGCTCAACTCTGACAGGAATCTGCTCTCCTCAACCCTGCTTCATGGTCCTCAGCCTGATCTGTGCAGCTCCTGCCCGCTCCAGTTCCTGGATTGTACCCTTGGATCCTTAGAAGTCACCTTCCTCTCTTCTATTCCCACCCACTTTGCAAAACCACAGAAGCTGTTGAACCTTTGAGCTCCTGCTCTGGTCTATAAGGTTTCGGTCTCTTGCGCTGTCTAGGGGTGCCCCAGAGCTTGGCCTTGTACAGCACGAAAGGTTTCTGTCCTTGCTCTTCTATCACGGGAACACAGGAGACTGCTCCTGCCCCAACCAAGGGAATTCCTACTCTTTTGAGCAGGCCTGTATTTCCAGGACTTGGGGTTATCCCTCTTCTGACCGAGGAGTCTGCCCTGACCCTGCACCGTAGCAGCTGTCCTAGCTTGACCCTAGCTTGACCCACAGGATCATCGTTTCCCACTCGGACTCTTGTTCCTCTGCCTGTCTGGGACCTTTGGCACTGCCTCTGATCTCAGCTCTGTTACAGGATCCCAGGAGCTGGCCCTTCCTTAGCTCGATTCCCGCCTGCTCTTTGACATACACCCGATTCCCAATTCTGCTCCTTCCACAGGCATCCTGAAGAACAGGCTGCAATACCCACTGGTGCCTCAGACTCGAGGCACTCCCGAGCTGTCGTGGTGCCGAGCAGCTACCTTGGGCCACCGGGCTGTGCCGGCTGCCTCCTATGGTCGCATCTATGCAGGTGGGGGTACAGGTAGTCTTTCGCAGCCTGCCAGCCGCTACTCCTCTCGAGAACAGCTGGACTTGCTCTTAAGGCGACAGCTGAGCAGGGAGAGACTAGAAGAGGTCCCAGCTCCTGCACCTGTTTTGCATCCCCTGAGCCGACCAGGCTCCCAGGAACGCCTGGATATCGCACCAGCCCGCCTGGAAGCCAGAGATAGGGGCAGCACGCTACCACGGAGGCAGCCACCGCGGGACTACCCTGGCACCATAGCTGGCCGCTTTGGGTCACGGGATGCACTGGACTTAGGGGCACCCCGAGAATGGTTGAGCACACTGCCCCCACCCCGCCGCCACCGGGACCTTGACCCACAGCACCCACCTCTGCCCCTGTCTCCACAGCGGCAACTCTCAAGGGACCCCCTCTTGCCATCTCGGCCCCAGGACTCTTTATCTAGGATTTCAAACTCTCGGGAGCAGCTGGACCAGGTGCCTAGTCGGCACCCCTCACGGGAGGCCCTTGGACCAGCCCCACAGCTTCTCAGAGCGAGGGAGGACCCAGCCAGTGGCCCTAGCCATGGTCCCTCCACAGAGCAACTGGACATTCTCTCCTCTATCCTCGCCTCTTTCAACTCCTCAGCCCTCTCCTCTGTGCAGTCCTCAAGCACACCTTCGGGCCCTCACACCACTGCCACGCCTTCTGCCACAGCCTCTGCACTTGGGCCTTCCACACCACGCTCAGCCACGTCACACAGCATCTCGGAGTTGTCACCTGATTCAGAGTAAGCAGGGCCCAGCCCCCTGTTCACACTCTTGTCAATTTAGGGCAGCTCCTTCATGTACTCGTCCCTGAGTTCCACAACAGAATGCAGTGAGAGTTGGCCCATAGATAAGGGCCACTCCTGGCTCAGCAGTGAGAGGTGGCTCACAGATTGGGGCTACCCTGGGCTCAGCAAGTGTAATCGCTATTCCTTGTTGTCAATTTGACTATATCTGGAGTGACCTACAATCCAGAATAGGAGAGCTCACCTGTGATCCAGATCTTGAGGCTGGGAGACACAAGTTTCTGACCTGGATCTTGGCATAGAGATCTTGAGGCATAGTGGCCATGAAAACCTTAGGCCCAGGCAAGGTAGTACATGCCTTTAATCCCAGGAGATCTCTAAATTCAAGTTCAGCCTGGGACAAAACTAGTCCCTGATTCAGGCATAGTGGTACACACTTACTCCAACAGGGCCACACCTCCTAATAGTGCCACTCCCTGGGCCAAGTGTAGATAAACCATCCTTAGCAGCAAGCCAGGACTCCCACAGGGGCAACTCCATTAGAAAATGCAAATAGGACTAGTTGGAGCTTTCTGGCTGTATGGTTAGAGCCAGCCTCTCAGCCCTACGTGTCCCAAAAAAAGTACTTTCAAAGGCTGGAGAGGGTAGGCAGGAGTCAAGGCATCGAAGCACAGAATAACCTGGCATTTGCACGAGGCCATGGGAGGCATCTTTGTTTAGAAGGCCCTGCCTAAGAAGTCATGTGGAATAGCAGCGTCTTGTGCCATACTGAGTGCTAACTTGGAGAATAAATCCTTCACTCATTGCTGCAGTCCATCAGCCTGAGACTGTCCCCACCTGTGAGCGCTGTGGGGTTGAGCACAGTACATCTCAGGGCGTGTAGGACATCTGTGGGGGTTGAAGACGTCAGAGATACCCAGCTGGAGACACAGGAATCTGAGAAGGAAAGTAGGGGAGGGGAGGGAAGAGTTGTGGGACTCAGAGTAAGCAGGGGCCCAGCTAGGGAGTTGCCAGGTCTTATCAGCCAATAGGAGATCTTCTCCTACCCCCCTCTCTCTCTCAAGGAGAAACTGCCAGGACAATTTCTGGGCTATCTTCAGGATGAGAGATAGCTGTGAGAAAAATGAGTCTCTGGGGATGGGAAAGGGGACCTAAAGGACTGAACAGAGCCCAGTGTTGAGAGACCATAAAGGAGGGAGGAGGCGGGGGCTTGGGATTCTGGGTTTCTTGAGGACTGTGGAAAGATAAGTGGGACACAGTCCCTTGCAGTCTATCTAGCCTTGGGGTTTGAATGCCAGGCAACTGAGTAAGGGTTCAGGCTTTAGAGTCACAAGAGTTTTGAGTTCCATCTCTCCTCTGCCATGACCTTGGCATAGTACAAGCTGTACAATAGTCTCTCCATCTGTTGAGGGAGTTTAGAGAAATGAACTCCCTGAGATGTGGAGATTTGTGACATTATCTGTCTTACGGATGCTGAGTTTAGTATCTGAACATACAAGGTGTCCTGCTAAGTAAGCACGGAGAAATCGAGGCAGTCAAGTAGCCTTGCTAACGAGTCTAGGGTCCAGATGGGTGAGTGGAGGGCTCAGAGTCCTGGGGTGGGCATGAAGGGGCTGAGGGTTGAGAGACAAGGCTCGTCTTCTTAGCCATGGCTCTCCATTTCTACATTCAACTCCACAGAGTTCCCAGAAGCGAGGGTCACTCCTGAGGAGCTGACCTGCGAATGAGGAGCCACCAGGGGCAGTGGAGGATTTGGGCCCACTGAAGAGACTTCAGGATTGACCCCAAGGCAGCCTTCTTCAAGCCCTCCCCTCAGATCAGCTCGGTGCAGAAGGAAGGTCCCTCCCGTGCGCATCTGTGAGCATGTGTGTGACAGGTGCAGGGGCGGAGGCTGAAGGAAGACTTTTATATGTTTTGTACCTTTGTAACCAGAGAGATATGCTTATGTTATTTTTCAGCTTTTCTGTCTCCCAGGGGTCTCGAGACTGGGCTAGGAGGGGGAAGGGGATGGGAGAGAGATGCAGTTTGGCCTCCTCTGGGTGCTTAGCAAAGCATCTGCTCTTTTCTTCCATCTTACAGTAGAGTGGACGAGTGGGGCCCACCCACTCTTTCCCCTCCTCTTCCCCACATTGATCTGAACATTGTTGGGGCCCAGGGTGCAAATTTGATCTTTGTATTTTCTCCGATGTCCCCTAGGCCAAACTCCTGTTGGGGGGGTTGGTCTTGGAAACGGGGGTCCTCCATCCTCCTCCTGAGGGCTCACGTGCTCCACTCCCCCTGTGGGTGTGGATATGTATTACATGGAGTCCCTGCCGCTTACTGCCTTAAGACCTAGGACTGCTGCCGCATGTGCTGGTGGAGCATCAGAAGTCAAGTTTACTGATCAAGGCTTCCCTTTCTCCCTTAGGGAGGGACTTGGGTCTCTAATCAGACATTCCTATGGGGGGGCCCGGTGGAGGGGACACTCCTTTGTCCCTCCTTCACTTGTCTGTGGTGCCATTGGTTCATTACACTGTCCCCTAGAGGGGATGGGAGGGGCAGTGAGCAAAGGGAGCAGAAACAAAGGAACCCAAGACCCAGAATGTAGGTGCCACAGCCTCCCCTGTTTACTGGATCCTCCCTGGCACCAGGCTGCAGCAGTGGCTGCCCTATCTTCTGTTCCTCCCTTATAAAGGGAAAAGTAACTGTTAGGGTCCTGTTCACAAAACTCTCTTTTGTTATTTGTCTGATGTCCAGTTCTGGGGACTTTAACATTTTTGTTACTTTGTTTACAGATCAAGATTATTTTTTAACATGGTTGGGTTTTATTTATTGTTTACAGCATAAAACATTGAACTTTGTTTACAGTTCCGAATGTTTCCCCTCTTTGTTTACAAGTGAAAGGTAGAAAGAGTGGGGGAGGGGCCTAAGGGACCCACCTGTGCTGCCCCTGGACCTGGCCATCCTGGGGGAGCCTTCTAATCCCGACTTCCCAGGTCAAAGGTCAGCTGAGTCTTCTAACAGCTTGCCCCGAAGGTGGCTCAGGACTGGGGTTCTGTGCAAACGCCACCCACCCCTACCCCGTGCATACTCTTGGGAGGCAGTTTCTGAGATTCAAAAATCCCGCTTCACTGCCTGTGCCAAATCCCACCAGCCAGGTCCATAGCTCTCTTTATCCAGACTGACCCCTGCCCTTGAAGGGCTGAGAGGCCTGTCGGTGGGAGAGTGTCCTTGCTATGTCCTAGGTTCTGTAGATGCCCGTCTCCAGGGTCCCCTTCCAACAGTGGCCCTCTTTCCTGTCTGTGTAAATTGTTCCGTGAAGCCGCGCTCTGTTTTGGGAATAAACTTCTATAGAAAACACTTGTTCCTCTTTCTGTTGCCGATGTAGGATGGCGGTTGTGAATGATTCACCCAGAGTGACCTTTGTAGGAATCTGAGCTCTCCTCCCTCCAAAATATCCAGTTATTTTTAGCCCATTTCATGAGAGATTTGGACCAGGTTCCCATTTCTTTCTGAAATATGGCCTCTCACCTTGTGACCAGAGCCTGACGTCGCAGAGCAGAAGAGCTGGGCCATGAGAAACCACTTTCCTGGTCTAGGCAGTCACATGAGGGTTTCCTTAATATCCAGAGCCTGACATTTGTGGCCCTGCCCATTTCTCAAACCAAACCTAGGAGTTGCCACAGCAGTTCCTGCCTTACCCACCCACACTCTGACCCTTACCAGTCTTTTCTCACTTGGATCGGGCCAGAAGCCTGACCACACCCAGAGGGCCCTTCTGAGATAACTGGGTTGAGCTTCCAGAACCAGAAGGGATCTCGAATGCTCCATTTCCAATCTGGGTAGCCAAGTGGTGGCAAACACCTTTGATCTCTTCTTTAATCCCAGCACTCACTCGGCAGAGGCAGGTGGATCTCTGTAGACCAGCCTGGTCTATAGAGAGTTCCAGGACAGCCAAGGCTAAATGGAGAAAACTTGTCTGGGAAAAAAAAAATGGAGGTGGGGTGGGGTTGGCCTAGAGGACCACTATGCCAGGTCTCAGAGGGAAAATCTGAGGGTGATACTCACAGCTTGGTGGTCCCTGAGAGACCCTACGGACCTAAATCTCCCACAGTTGATGCTGGGGCCCCTGGTTACTTACAAACCTAGCCATCCAGATCATTCAAGAATGTCTCCTCTGCATAAAGTGGGGACCTTCTACAAAGCATACAATAAGGTCCAGCCATTTAGGGGCACAGAGGCATAACATTGGCCAAGCGTTCCAGTCCTCCAATCCCAGCAGAATGCTCCAGTCCCCAGCAGAAGGCTAACAAGAATTGCAGGCAGGGACAGAAGCTAGGCCGACGGGAAGCAAAGGGTTAAAATTTTATTCTCCAGCCTCGCCCCGCCCGGAGAGTATGACTTAGGTTCCACCCCCAGAATTCTGTATGCAAATTCTGATCCTGCACATCCTAGCGGTGGAGCTTGATTCCGGCCTCGTTCTCGGCCTGACGCCACCTTCTAGCCGGTAGTGGCCTCCTGGGGGAGCTGTCTGAAAAGCGGCACGCGAGCTACCCTCTGAGGGCCATGGGACTGCCCGATGGGTCCGGTGAGTTGCAGGGCGCCGCCCAAATTCCGCGTGTCCGCGAAGCACTAGTAGGTTCTGTGACTCCCGGCCGGGGTCAATTCAGGAAGGAAACAGCCAAATCCCCATAGGTATTTCCTGCCTGCGGAGCCTTAGTTTACCGCCTTGCCGATTTTCCGCAGGAAGTTATTCATCAACAGCGAGGGATGGGGGCGGGATCCGGCGCGACCCCAGCTCTTGAGGGTTGTACTGAACGTCTCTGGAGTACTAATAAGGGCGCTGCAGGGAAGTTGCTGCCTGCCAAGGAGCCCTGGCACGGGAGGTGTGCCAGCTGGGCGCGTTGGGACTGGGAGAGTAACCGCTGCAAGACAGACAGGCTCTAGCCAGGCGGTGGACCTGCCGCGGCCTGAGTCGGCGGGTACTGTGCACTCTTGTCGCTGCCGGCCCTTGAGTCCTTCCAAAGGGAGGTGCCAAGCATCAAGGCTCCGCCCCCCAAGGCGCGTGCCGCCTGGTAAGGGGAGGGAGCCCTTTAAGAAGACTTGTGAGATCTTGAAGGAGGGGAGAGGGGCCTCAGATCTCCTGGAGCCGGCGGTGCAGAGATTCTCTGAAGATCTTCCTTGCGTCTGCACTGCTCCCTCCTCCAATTGGACACCCAGGTTAGAGGGTCTTCCCAGGTGAGTTCCTACCCCTCTGGTGGAATTCTCTCCCCTGGCTATAGCCTCTCCTAGGTCAGAATTCACAGATGAAATCTTTCCTAAAAGGCTAGTCCCTCCCTCCAACCCACTCCAAATTTGCTCCCCCTGAAATATATTCATAGAGGAGAGCTGCATTCCATATGGAGGCTACCCCCCCCCCCCCATATCAGAGTTTCTTCTGAGAGAACTCTCCAGATCCTATTCTCTGGTAAAGTCTTTCTCCCACTTCGGAGAGAAGTGCCTCCAGCCCTGGTGATTGAGAGGAGAGATTCCCCCCCCCACCCCAGGTCAGAACTTGCCTGGCTGGAGAAGGCTTTCAGGGCAGAGTTCCCTCCAGATTGGATTAGCTTCCAAAAACTCCAGTTTGCAGGTGAAGTCTCCCTCTGAGCCTGTCTCTGAAGGTGAGAGCTTCGACCCTGGAGTCTTTGCTGGGTCCTTTCCTGAAACTGGAGGGCAGTATTGCTTACAGACCTCTCTGGTTTGCTAGGTCTTATCTATGAACTTGCTCTCAGCCAACAAGGTTGGGCTCCTGGTAGAAAAGCTGGAAAGGGGACTGGACAGGAATTGACTCAGGGGAGGAAGCCAAGGGCCTGAGAGGTAGGGGCTAAGAAGCGCAGTCAGCTTGGACCTAGACCCAGACCTGAACTTGGACTTGAAGTGGTACTCTGGTACTCGGGGCTGGGCAGCCACACCTGAGCTGAATGTGTGGGCCATGCTCATCCCTCTCTCCCTTCCGGAGAGACTTTGGCCCAGAAAGAGTCTTCCAGCAGCCAAAGTTCAGATACTGCCTCTGTCTGGGTGTGAGCACGGGGCCCTCAGAGAGCAGCAGGGTTGGATCTACCCTTGATCTTTGAGCCCAGAAAACTCAGGTATGTGGCTCTGTGGTCCCAGGTAGAAGTATAGAAAAGGTCAGACCAAGGAAATCCATTGTATGTCTGTGGTCTTCACCTCTCCAGACCAAGGGACGCAGCAGACGCAGGCACTCCTGTCTGCAGCCCAAGAAATGGAGCTGCAGAGGAGAGACTACCATGTAGAAAGGCCATTGCTGAACCAGGAGCAGCTAGAGGATCTGGGGCACTGGGGCCCAGTGTCGAAGACCCACCCGTGGCGAACTTGGTTTCGGTAATGATGAGGGAAGAGATTCCGGGGGGTTCTTTCAAGGCCCAGACAGTCCACCCTGTAACAGACTCTTCTCGGTCCTAGATGCTCCCGTGCTCGGGCCCATTCTCTTCTGCTCCAGCATATCCCAGTCCTGGGCTGGTTACCCCGATATCCTGTGCGTGAATGGCTCCTGGGTGATCTGTTATCTGGCCTGAGTGTGGCCATCATGCAGCTTCCTCAGGGTGAGCTACCCTCCAACCGCGTGGGTTGCAAGCTCTGTGGTCTGTGAAATCCCAAACCGGGAGCCGTGACCTCTGCTCTTGGAGCTATGCCTCCTGAGCCCAGGGCTTGGATTCCCTACCCTTTTGAGACCCTGTTCTTCAAGTCTGAATTGCTACTGTTTTACCTTCAGGCTTGGCCTATGCCCTCCTGGCGGGATTGCCTCCTATGTTTGGCCTGTACAGTTCTTTCTACCCCGTCTTCATCTACTTCCTGTTTGGTACCTCTAGACACATCTCTGTGGGTAAGTGGAGTCAGGCCACCCTTTCATAGAGGGAGGGGCGGGCTGGGCAGGGCAGGGCAGGGCAGGGCAGGGCTGAGTGGCTTGGGGAAGAGGATAGTGTAGGTGCTAGATCATTAAGACTATGAGTCGTCCCAAGCAGTACTAGGACACTGTAGGGATTCTTAGGATCAGACTATCTCAAAGCCCTGGCTTCAAGGTGAATGATATAGTCCGTGGGGCTTGGAAGTTCTTAGAGACCTGCCCAGCCCACCCACCATCCAGGCTTTCCCTGTCCTTCCCCCAAAGGGACCTTTGCTGTAATGTCTGTGATGGTGGGCGGTGTGACAGAATCTCTGACAGCAGATGAGGCCTTCGTGCAAGGCTTGAATGCCACAGTCGATGATGCCCGTGTGCAGATAGCCTACACACTCAGCTTCCTGGTTGGCCTCTTCCAGGTACGAAACAGCCATCCCCTTAGCGTCTGACATACACTGTGACCCTCTGATCCCCGACCTGCCCTTAGCTAGCTGTACCTGGGACTTCCTCCTCCCCTGACTTTCCCTGGCCACCCAACAGGTGGGGCTGGGCCTGGTACACTTCGGTTTTGTGGTCACCTACCTGTCAGAGCCTCTGGTCCGCAGCTATACCACCGCTGCATCTGTGCAAGTCCTCGTCTCTCAACTCAAGTACGTGTTTGGCATCAAACTCAAGAGTCACTCGGGGCCACTGTCCGTTATCTATGTGAGTGAGGGTGGGGGCAAGGGTGGGTAGGCATGCTGTGCCCTGGGACCTTGAACTCTGGCTTTAACAGTACCACTTCTCCTCAGACAGTGCTGGAGGTCTGTGCCCAGCTGCCTAAGACTGTGCCCGGCACCGTGGTCACAGCAATCGTGGCGGGAGTGGTGTTGGTGCTGGTGAAGCTGCTGAATGAGAAGCTGCAGCGCCGTCTGCCCCTGCCCATCCCTGGGGAACTGCTCACGGTTCGGATGCCAGGGGATGGTGGACAGGGGAGAGGGCAAGTGAGGGTAGACCTGGCCAGTATACCACCTCAAGGTATTTGAGGGCTACTGCGAGGGTGTTGGAGAAACCTGCAGGAGAAAGCCCTCTATTGGCTTTTTACCATACTTGACCATATATATCCCCTTCCTTAAATGGTAATGTTTCTCTCTCACCTTATTTACACCTTCCCATTCCTCAGAAAAAGATTCTGTCATGTCCCGTTTCTCCCCCCACCCCCCGTTGACCCCTAGATGGTTCACTTTCTTCCATTATACCGCCAATACCTCCTCCCCTAACTCTGCCCTGTCCGCACAGCTCATTGGGGCCACTGGTATATCCTATGGTGTGAAGCTGAATGACAGATTCAAGGTCGACGTGGTGGGCAACATCACCACAGGGTAAGCTCTGGTCCTGTCAGGGAGGTGGGGTAGCTAGAGTCAGGCCATCCTCTGACCTCCCAGGTGTTCCTCCCAGGCTGATACCTCCGGTGGCACCCAAGACAGAGCTGTTTGCAACGCTTGTGGGAAACGCCTTTGCCATCGCTGTGGTGGGCTTCGCCATTGCCATCTCACTGGGGAAGATCTTTGCCCTGAGGCATGGCTACCGTGTGGACAGTAACCAGGTCTGTGCTGTGGGTCTTTGTAGGGGTCTTGTACCTGCAGATGTGTGTGGGCCCAGACAGTGAGTGAGGTAGACTAAAGATAAGGCTGGACTTGTGACTCGGTGTGGGAGAACAGGATGCTGGGCCAAATGTTGGAAGCCATTGACTGGGAGTGGGGGTTGGGAGTGTATCAGCCCAGGCATCTCTAGCACACAGGCATCTTCTCACACAGCTCCCCCCAACAGGAGCTGGTTGCCCTCGGCCTCAGTAACCTCATCGGAGGCTTCTTCCAGTGCTTCCCCGTGAGCTGCTCCATGTCGCGGAGCTTGGTACAGGAGAGCACAGGAGGCAACACGCAGGTAGGCCTCAGGTGTGAACATGCGCATGTAGGTATATGTCCATTTGGACATGCATGCTGCTCTGCCAAGGATGCTCCCACCCCGGGCTCGCCTTCACCCTCTGCTTGTCCCTACCCCGCAGGTTGCCGGAGCCGTGTCTTCCCTTTTCATCCTTCTTATTATCCTCAAACTTGGGGAGCTCTTCCGAGACCTGCCCAAGGTGAGCGAGCCTCCACCCCTCCCAGCCAGGCTTCATGGCCTTAGCTAGGCCAGGCCCAGATTAGTCAGTCTAGTCCCGTGTGAGGGGCTCGGAGATACAAGGTTAAGTTCTTGGGGATAAAATCGGGAACTAGAGGTCAAAGGTTCTAATCAGTGCCAAGGGGATAAGGTTGGTGTGCTGGTAGTTGTAGGCTGAGCTCTGCCCGAGCTCTGGCCAGTCTGGATGGGTCATGTCTGGGTGGCGAACCCTGATGATGTTCCTCCTGTCCCAGGCCGTCCTGGCAGCTGTCATTATTGTGAACCTAAAGGGCATGATGAAGCAGTTCTCTGACATCTGCTCTCTTTGGAAGGCAAATCGAGTGGACCTGGTGAGAAGCTTGGGAGCCCAGGATCGGGCTTGGGCCCTTTAGTGCCTTTGGGCCCTTTGACCCCTGCCCTTTTCTTATCAGCTAATCTGGCTGGTGACCTTTGTGGCCACGATCCTGCTGAACCTGGACATTGGCCTGGCAGTATCCATAGTATTCTCCCTGCTGCTTGTGGTGGTCCGAATGCAGCTGTGAGTCAACCATTTTTGGTACCCCCCAATTCCAGCTTGGTGAGGGAGTAAGTGTCACACTGGCTCTTCACACCCACAGCTTTCCTTGCCTCTCTGGGGACACCCCAGGTTCCCTCATTGTCCTCTCATGGTCTTTTCTTTGCCGCTTTTTTTTCCTCCCCTAACTCTCTCCTCAGGCCCCATTACTCCGTCCTGGGGCAGGTGCCAGATACGGATATTTATAGAGACGTGGCAGAATACTCAGGGGTGAGTGGCAGGGGCTAAGTGGGGGTAGGGTGGGGCTTTTCAGTTCCCTTCCACATGGACAAGAATACTGGGAGAGGGACAGGGAAAATGGCTCAGTGGATTAACTGTTTGCTGAACAAACATGAACACTTGAGTTTGGATCCTCAGCGCCCATATCAAATGCCAGGCATGGCAGCACGCATGTCTGTAACCCTAGTGCTCGGTGGCAATGACAAGATCATTCCTGGGGCCCACTGGGCAGCTAGTGTAGCCAATTGATAAGCTCTATGGTCAGGAAGAGAGACCCTGTCTCAAAAGCAGGGGAGCCATGGAGGAAGACACCCAGTGTCACCTACTGACCTCCATATGCAAGGTCCACACCTACACACAGAGATGCGTACACATACACACACACACACATACATGCACGCACACACACACGCACGCATGCACATGCACGTGCGCGCACACATACACACGCATGCATGCACACACACATGCATGCACACACACGCACACACATGCACGCACACACACGCACACACGCATGCATGCACACACACATGCATGCACACACACGCACACACACGCACACATGCACACACACATGCATGTATGCACACACACACGCACCGCACACACATGCACGCACACACACGTACGCACGCACACACACGCACGCATGCATACACACACACACGCACACACACGCATGCATGCGCACACACACGCATGCATGCACACATACTCATGCATACACACGCATGCACACACGCACGTGTGCACGCACACGCACGCACGCATGCACACACGCATGCACGCACACACATGCACGCACACACACACACACACGCATGCACACACGCATACACACACGCATGCATGCGCGCGCACACACACACACACACACACACTCTCTCTCTCTCTCCAAGAGTAGAGAGACAATACATGAGACTAAAAGTACTTTGCCTTTGGATCTTAGAATTTGAAGTGAAGAGTCTGCGTCTGTGACCCCATTCAGGGCCTAAGTGAACGGGATCGGTCTTAGAGCCAGAAGCGCAAACCCTCCCCTGGGTCAAGAGCCTGGAAAGGACAGGGAGGGGGCCCAGGATGTAGGGGAGCTTTCTTGGTCTGTTCAGTGGGAATGCAGAGTTCCCAATTGCCAGTTTATATTCTAAAGAGCCTCACGTCCTATTGTGGGAACAACGGTTGTGTGAGGGTTTAGAATAAAATAAGCATTTACCGTGGCCCAGAGCCTTGAAGGTTGACTGCAAGGTAATGAATAAAGAGTAGAGGTGTCTAGGTGTGGGAGAAGGCATGAGAGAGCAGCCCAGTTCTGTGTGGCTAGGAGGTGGTCTGTGTGCTACAATCTCAAATGCCCAGGAAAGCCCTGGCCTGCTGCTGGGAAGAGGCAAGAGCTGGGAAAGGTGTGAGTGAACTTAGAGAGTTTCCTCTGCACGCAGAAAGCATAGTGCAGGGACAGAAGACTCCGGGGTAGGGACCTGACCGTGGACGGATCTGAACCAAACCGCGAAAATGGTGAAAGACAGGAAGTCAAGACAGGAAGTCAGTCGGGAAGGACAGGACTTGGGTAACACGGGGAGCAAGAATGGTGTAGCCAGGCTTATGGCCCAGGCTCCTGGAAGGGTATTGGCCACAGGCTGGGGCAGAGGCTGGGTAGCATGCTTTTTCAGAGAGGAAAGCCGAGTGAGGAGGATAGAGCGGGAAGCAAGGCAAGCCACCCCAACGCCTCCTCACCTCCAGGCCAAGGAGGTCCCTGGTGTGAAAGTCTTCCGATCCTCAGCCACCATGTACTTTGCCAATGCTGAGCTCTACAGTGACTCACTGAAAGCGAAGGTGAGGCTGGGGTCCCCCTGCTTGGAGTGTGTGCGGGAGGGTCTAACCTCGTCGTTGGCCCAGAGTACCAGCCTCCACCTCCGACTTGTGTCTCTAGTGCGGTGTAGATGTTGACCGCCTCATCACCCAGAAAAAGAAACGAATCAAAAAGCAGGAGATGAAGATAAAGCGAATGAAGAAAGCCGCCAAAAAGTCCCAGAAACAGGTGGGGTCTCCTCGGCAGCTTCCTCCTGGCCCAGCCCTGCTGTGCTCCTGACTCTGCTGTGCTCCCAGCCCTGCTGTGCTCTTAGCTCGGCTGTGCTCCCAGCCCTGCTGTGCTCTTAGCTCGGCTGTGCTCTCAGCCCTGTTGTACTCCCAGCCCTGGCCCCCAGCCCTGCTGTGCTCTCAGCCCTGTTGTACTCCCAGCCCTGGCCCCCAGCCCTGCTGTGCCCCCCAGCCCTGCTGTACTCCCAGCCCTGGCCCCCAGCCCTGCTGTACTCCCAGCCCTGGCCCCTAACTGTCCCCTCATCCTTTGTCCTTGTCCCATTTTCTGACTCCTGTCATTTGTCATCACCACTCTGTCCTTCAGCACCCAGGGACCCTGTTTCAGCCTCTGGAAGAACAGGGCAAGCTCTAGCTCTCTTCCTTTGCTGTAATTAGTCCCAGCATGAAGCACGGCATGTCCCACTCACTGTTAGAACTTCTTAGGCCTGCAGCCTAGATCCTGATGTGTCTCCTTGTCCAAAGCCAGGGACAATACCAGGTCTGCCTGCCCTAATTGTCATATGGCAACTGGGGTAGCTTTCTCACCATGCCTTGTCCCTCCTAGGCTGCCTCTTCCAAGATCTCCTCAGTTTCCGTCAACGTCAACACCAACTTTGACGACGTCAAAAGCAATGACATCGAGGGCTCTGAGGCCAAGGTGAGGCTAGAAGTAGGAGTGGGGACCAGCCAAGAACTGCAGAGATAGGGGTGCCCACACGAGGAAAGCCAACACCTGCTAGTGTGGGTTTGAAGGAGTTGGACTAATGGTGGATGGGAGGGACGGGGAGAACGCTGATGCTGCGGGGAGCCCTTCATGATTGTGAGTTCTCCTCTGGCTCTTGTCTGTAGTCTCAGACTGACCTAGATATAACAAGACCCCACAGTCTATGCTCGTGGGTAGAGGAAAGAGCTTGGGAACATTGGGAAATCTAGGAGTCAAGAGTGATGCCAAGTTTAACCAAAGATTCAGGCAGGTCAGGGCGTAAGGCACACGGGTGCCTGTGGCCATCCTCTCCGGCACCTAGCCACTCTACCCTGTTTGGCTAAGGATGGGACATGACCTCCCAGCACCCTCCTTTCTTGCACCTTTATTAAGCTTTGTGCCCAGGAAGTAACAACATTTTGAGCGTTTTGAGGGTATGCTTTCTTGTGTCCCTACACGTCCCTCCAATGTTTATAGATCCACGTGTCTCTCCTATCGCCCTCTTTCCATGTCCTTATGTGTCCCATGCGTGCCTCCATCTATCTATCTGCATATTAGTATATACATTTCTGTCTGACTCTGTATGTGCCTTTGCTCTAACATCGATGGCCCTCTAACGCATCTGAATCCCCTGCAGGTGCACCAAGGGGAGGAGCTGGAGGATGTAGTTGCCAGCAATCAAGAAGACGCCAAGGCCCCAACCATGACCTCACTGAAGTCCCTGGGCCTGCCTCAGCCAGGCTTCCATAGCCTCATCCTGGACTTGAGCACCCTCTCCTTCGTGGACACTGTGTGCATTAAGAGCCTGAAGAATGTAAGGGACTATGACAGGGGAGGGCCCCTCAGGCCTTCATGCTGATCCCAGCACTTGACTGTCACCTTCTACCCACCCCACCCTGCAACAAACCAAGCCCTCTGAGCTCCCCGACTAAGCCTTGCCCAATTCCTGCCTCTCTAAGGCCAGCCTTCTTTGTTGCTGCAGATTTTCCGCGACTTCCGGGAGATTGAAGTGGAAGTGTACATCGCAGCCTGTTACAGTGCGTTGAATGGGGCCGGCAGTAATGATCCGGGCAGAGGGTGGGGCTCTTCTGGTTAAGAGGTTTATCAGACAGCATAAGGAAAACAATCTCTTTCTGAGATAGGAGGTCAGGGATGTCTCAGGAGACGGGAATCAAGAAATAGGGCTAGGGAGATGGCTCGGTGGATAAGAAGGCTTGCTGCTCGTGTATGAGGACCTGAATTCAAATCTCCAGCCCCCATGTAAAATAAGCCAGACATATCTATGCATACCTATAATGCTCGCCTTTGTTGAGTGGAGATGGTTGGTTCCCAGGAGCTACTTGGTCACCCAACAGAGCTTCAGGGTTAGTTAGGAACCTTGTCTCAAGGGAAAAGGTTGAGAGGAATAAGAAGAGAGCATCTGATATCCTGCTGTGTCTTCTGGGTGCAAGGAACACACGCACACACACACACACACCATACACACACCATACACACCATAAACACACACACACACACCATACACACACCATACACACACACACACACACACCATACACACACACACCATAAACACACACACACCATACACACACACACCATACACACCATAAACACACACACACACACACACCATACACACACACACATACACACCATACACACACACACAGCATACGCA
>NW_022196906.1:102565803-102570789 GCF_008632895.1 Mastomys coucha
ACACACACACCATACACACACACACATACACACCATACACACACACACCATACACACACACAGCATACGCACACACCATACACACCATAAACACACACACACACACCATACACACACACACATACACACCATACACACACACACAGCATACGCACACACCATACACACACACACCATACACACCATAAACACACACACACATACACACCATACACACACACACCATACACACACACACATACACACCATACACACACACACCATACACACCATACACACACACACCATACACACACATACACACCATACACACACACACACCATACATACACATACACACCATATACACACATACACATCAAACATACACACACACCATATACACCATACACACATACACACCATACGCATGCACACCACACATACACACCATATACACACATACACACCATACACACGCACATCACACATACACACACCATACACATACACACACCATACACACACATACACACCATACACACACACACCATACACACACATACACACCATACACATGCACATCACACATACACACCATACACACGCACACCACGTATACACACCATATACACTACACACACACACACACAAGCATGCATGCATGCATGCACACGAGATATACAGGAGTGACTGGGTTTCAGTAAGTAGCAAAGAATTCTCAGGGTACCTGGGGACCCAGTCTCCTGGTGGTGCTGCATGTCAGGACCTGCTTCTTGTCCACAGGTCCTGTGGTCACCCAGCTTGAAGCTGGACACTTCTTTGATGAATCTATCACTAAGCAGCACGTCTTTGCCTCTGTCCATGACGCTGTGACCTTTGCCCTCAACCACCGGAAGTCTGTCCCTAGGAGCCCTGTTTTGGTAAGCTGCCTCTGCTGCATGGAGCAGTTTTTGTTAATCTGTTGCTTATCCCCACCCTGACCCCAACTCCAGGAGGTTGGTAACATTGCCCCGGGCTCTGGCCACATTGAGCCCATTTGCTCTTCCCCTCCTGCCTGGAAGAAAGTTGTTTGAATGAGGAGATATGCTATTTTAGAGTTCAGATGTGTCCTCTGGAAACTGACTGGAACCTCCTCTCCTACCCACACAGGCCACCAAACTCTGATTTTGCTGCAGGAGACTGCCTACCTCAGGAGGTTGTGACGGGTCACCCTCGTGAAACCCCCTGCCTCTGAGCCACCTCCAGGTGCCACCTGGGACTCCGTTCCATGTACCTGTACATACACTTCATGGATGGTTGCCCTGGGAGTCCAAGTTCAGTGCTACAGGCCTGGGGCAGGGTATTGCAGTCAGGCTGGCCTTGGCTGGGTGCTGAAAAGGAGCTGATGTGGGAATATAGCTTTGGGAATAAATGTGTCTGTCCAACTTTAGGCTCTGCTGTGGCATGGTCAGGATGTGACTGGGGTGTCAAGTGGTCCTCAGCACAGATTCCCAATTCTTCTTATAAACCCTAAGGTAGACAGAACTGGGATGTAAGATTCAGGGAGATCAGGGGCAGACAGAGAGCATGCTGAGTGGGGCAGTGGTGGGACCCAGGCTGGGTTAGTATTTTAAGCTTAAGGTTCTCTTCAGTTTTACACAGACAGTCCTTTAGCTCTAGCTGGAAAAATAAATGGAATCAAAACTGTAGATCAGTCCAGGCAGTGGTGGAGCATACCTTTAATCCCAGCACTGGAGAGGCAGTGCAGAGGCAGGCAGATTTCTGAGTTCGAGGCCAACCTGGTCTACAGAGTGAGTTCCAGGACAGCCAGGGCTATCCAGAGAAATGCTGTCTCGAAAAAAACAAAAAACAAAACAAAACAACCAAAACCAAGACAAAACAACAACAACAAAAAAAACTGTAGATCAGGACAGAGCCATTCCATTCCCAGGGATAACCCAATTAAGAGGCAGGGTGGAGTTGGTATTTCTGAGGGATGTAGAGTGAACCCCTGAGCCCCCAGCTAAAGAACAGAACCATTCACACGGTCTGCTGCTGGATTTAAAACTCAGTGTTCTGAACTACCTACTCATAGTATCAGCACTGGGATCGGCAGAGCAGGCCAGTCAAGAAGCTGCTGACCTTGGGCATAAAATAGCAGCATGTATTGGTCCTGAGAGAGACGAGGGGGATAGGGCAGTGGGCTCCTGAGCAGTTAAGGGGACGGCAGCCTCAGGAGTTGCCTGGTGGGGTACACATGGAAGTGCCTAGAGAATACCCACATCTCCTGCCCAGAACTCGTGAATTTCACTATTCATCAGGTACGCTCCGGGCGCTAGGCTCGGTGCTAGGTACCAGGCAAGTTTCCAACCGTAGACAGAGGCTCCCTGCCCTCCAAATCACCCAGGCACCCTTGCCTGGGCCTATTTATCATGGCTTTTGCCCGTGCCTGGCACCAAAGTGTTTCCAAGCCACTTGTGCTCCCGCCAAAACTCAGCAGAGGAAGGCAGAGCTTTTTGTTCAGCTGTTCTGTCACGCTCCATTCTGGCACTGGATCTGGGTGCTGGATAAATATTGTTTGAATGAAGACCTGGAGCCAGAGGCAGACCTCAAACAAGAACTTGTCAGGCTGGCCTTGGATGGGTTCTAGGAGGAAGCTGGTGTGTTTTTATAGTTTGAGAATAAAGATGATTATGTAAGTAGCCAGAAATGCTCTAAAGAAAATAGCGTGGGGTCAATGCGAGAGGAAAACAGACTCTATCGCCAAGGCAGCCATGGAGGGGTGACGGCAGTACATGAGGCTCTCTCTAACCTTGAAAAGGTGACTTTCTAGGAGGGAAGCCATGCTTCCAGCCCAAGGAATGGTGCTGAGAGAGGTCTGGGTGAGGTAGGGACAGCAGCCAGCAGAAACCTTCAAGGAAGCCACGCTTTCAAGTGCTTACTGTGCACAGTACTAAGTGGAGCTGAGCGGGATGTCACAAGCTCCCTACACTCTGTTTTACCAGCTTGGCAGTTGCTAGCCCAGTAGAGAACATTGGACCCTAAAGGCAGCAGGGTGCTTAGGTTAGGGAGGGATGATGGGGGGGGGTTGGAGTCCTTCTCCCCCCCCACTTCCCATCATCTGGCCAGGCTGTATTTTGAAAGGCCATGGGCCCAGCTGGAACCTGCTGCCTCAGAGCTGGGCCTGCTCTTGGGGGAGGGGTGTTTGCCTGTTGCCAAGGTACCCGGGTTCCGGCTCCTCAAAGTGGGCACAGTCATGCTGTACTCATTGCTCTTAGTGCCATCGCTGTTCCTGCTGGTGATGCCTATCCCTAGCCATGGTTGGTCGAGGCCCCTCTGGTACCAAGTAGGGCTGGACTTGCAGCCCTGGGGCTGCCAGCCAAACAACTTGGATAGCTGCAGGAGCAGTCTGGGCTGCCCTGGCTACTGGATGGGCCTGGGAGAAAATCGCATCTACCCCGTGGCTGGGGTCACAATCACCACTACGATGTTGCTGGTTATCAGCCGTGTGGTATTGCACCGGTGGCGAGCTAAGGTTTCTAAGAGTCAGGTGAGCACAACTCTGCTCTGTCCTCTACAGATCCTGCTTCTGCTCATGTCCCCTGGGCCCAGGCCCCCCATTCAGCCTTCCTCCTATCAGCCTGGCTTAGGGCCTGTGGGCTTCCTATATGACCCTGTCCTCATCCCTATGTCCTGTTCTTATATCTCCACGGAACCTATGTCTACAACCAATCCATCCCTATCATCCCTCAGGGCCAGTACCTTGGTCCATCTGTCCCCACTTAATATTCCCATTCTTCACCCAGCCACCATAGGCCCCAGAACCACCTATCCTCTGGAGATCCAATGACCCATTCCCCTGTCTCCTCATCCTCTTTGGCACTACCCCACATCCCTGCTCTCTACCTCCAGTGCTGCACCCCTGGCCCTCCTCCACCCTCACGCTGGTCCCTGCCTCTCCTCCACCCTCACGCTGGTCCCTGCCTCTCCTCCACCCTCACGCTGGTCCCTGCCTCATTTCAGCTCCCACCGGTGACCACCAGCTCCTGCAAACAATGGAAACGACAGCCTATTGTCTCAGACCGCACCCTGGTCCTGAGGGTCCTTCACATGCTGGATGCCATCCTGCTCCACATTGAGGGCCACCTGCAGCGGCTGGCTTCCCAACAACAAAATCAAATAAAAGGGTCTCCTCCTCAGTCTGGGTGACCCCAATATATGCTTCTCCTCCTCTGATTGCTGTCAAAGGTCAGCGCTGGCGTTCAGGGTGGATAGAGACAGGGTCTCACAAAAGAGGCCAGTGAAAACAATTTCTACTCCAGCTTAATATATCCCAGCATAATCTTTCAAACAGTATAGAAATAATCTGCTTACATTCTATTTTTCTTTTAGTGAATGATTATAAAAAACAAAACAAAACAGTAAGCTTCCCCAATACCTGTACATGAAGAAAACATTTTACATATTGCAGGTGAAAAAAAAAAAACAAACAAATTATTCCCAAGAACCCACATACATCCGTAACTAAGCAACTTGTTATAGATTAACATAGTGTGAACAAGCAAGGTAAGTTTCTCAACCAGTTTGTCTTACTGGCAGGCAGCAATTCTTGATTACAAAGAAAGAATCACTTTATTATTTATCTTGAAGAATCCTATAACTGTTTAAAAGAATCACAAATCTAACTTTTATATAAAAACTATCAGTCATATCTACTTGAAATCCTCAGAATGCATATCTACTCATCAGCAATTTTTATTAAATCATATCAGGAAGCTGAGGGCAAAAATGGAGACGAGAAATTAATCATCATCGATCCAGCCTCGGTGAGAGTCATGTCAGCTAATCTAGCTAGTTTGTTCCTGTTCCCTGACCTCAGAAAGTCCCAGCCTAAGTAGTAGGGGCGTGTTTTTCTGAACTTCTAACTGTTTCCTAAAATTTTCTACATCAGAGCTAGTAGCAAAATCATCTCAAGTGCACTAGCAATTTTTTTTTCTTTCTTTCTTTTTTTTTTTTTTTTTTTTT